>NW_019396769.1:0-97795 GCF_000591075.1 Eurytemora carolleeae | reverse complement strand
GAAGCTCCTTAGGGGCATGGGGGGGGGGGCAAGGAAATGTGTGCCCACCATGATTTATTCCTTGAATTTTATTATCAAAATCCTTCACCTTCTTGAGAGTTTGCTTTTTGAAAAGTCAAGATAATTAAAACACAGAATAATTTTTCTGATCACCTCAAAGAAACTCACTGTGCATGAATACACAAGGTATAAAACTACATATGTATTGTATACGTGTTCATATAAATACATATTGTTTCACAGACAAATATCACAATATCACTAATTAGGTGCAATACATATCACAATTGAATACTAATGTACCACTAGAATTTAATTCTTGAAATACATTGATTACATTGAATTATAAACTACCTACTACCTACTACCTACTACCTACTACCTACTACCTACTACCTACTACCTACTACCTACTACCTACTACCTACTACCTACTACCTACTACCTACTACCTACTACCTACTACCTACTACCTACTACCTACTACCTACTACCTACTATCTACTACTACTTCCTACTATAGCTTCCTACAGCCTAATGAATAAATAATAAAGCAGTTAAAGCATTCTGCCTGAGTAACAGATGTAAACTGATACTAGAGCTAAACCTTTATTTTCTCCACTATAGTACTTAGATATAGATAAGTGCCTAACAATGCATTAAATATACATAATATATATACATACGTATAATAAATACAATTTATATACACATAAAAGTTGATAATTGATATAAAATATCAGACTACATCTCTATAAACAATTAATAAACAACCGTATTAAATTTAATGATGAAAATGAAGGTCTTTCATAAATGAAAATGTTTAACTAGGTCTGTGACGCCAGGGTCAGGGCTCGTCCTCTCCTTGAATAAATTTAATATAGAGGGGGGGGGGGGCAGCCGGCAGCCATCCCATGTCCGTGCCTATACAGCAAGCCGTATTAAATCTAGTCATCTAAATTGTTTTTAAAATAAAAAATTGAAGAAACAAAAGGTTCGTGAAGTTCGGAGATACATATGAAGAATTTTGTTCAAACTTCCACAATTTTGGATTTATTTAATAAAATTGAAATCTCCTGTAATATGGACTCCGGGACTAGGAGAATTATGTGGTAATTGTTTTAACATTCATTCATGTGAAAGAAGGTTGAGGACTGAATGCCTCTTGAGGATAGAAGAAAATGAGAACAGACATTATTCAAACTTTCAAGATAGTCAATGGATTTGACAATGTTGACAAGAATACCTGGTGAGAGAAAGCAAGTCACAAGATTAAGTCAAGATAGTCTTAATCTTGCTAAACCTGTTGCTAGACTAGAGATTTGGAAGAGTTTTTTCTCACGCAGAGTTATTGATTTATGGAATTCTTTACCCCATGATGTTAAACATGCAAAAAATTCTCTAAAGTTTAAACAACGTTATGATAAAAATCATTGAGAATGAAGTGGCTGCTGATTTGAGAAAAACTGAAGCTACATGAAGAAATCAAGATATTCTCAACATTTCTAGATGGAAGATGGAGAATTACTTCTCAAGTATCAAGTAAGTAAGTACAGGGTGTCCCACGAAACATATGACAGTATGCAAGACGACTTGAATATCGTCTTGATTTTTGATATAATTTGCTGCATTTATTTGTCAACTTATAATTTTAGAAGTAAATTTCTACAGATAATAATCACAAAATTCCGCTAGTCCTGCCATTTCCAAAATGTGGTCTGCATTTTTTGTGCTTTCAATATTGCCCGTGATAAGAACAATTTCGTTCTGATTACGACAATTTTGCATTTATTTAGCAAAATTGAAATCTGAACCAAACTCTTTATATCTCCGGTAATATTGAAAGCACAAAAAATGAAAAAAAATTTTCCCGCATTTTTCAGGTTTTTTTCAAAAACTTTGTGATAAGTCCATGTTTACCTCACCAATTATTCTGTAAAAAACTGAATTAATAAAGATGATTTCTTGTATGTAATTCTTTTTTAGGACTAAATGTTATATATAATATTATGAACAATTAAGTCCAGAATTGAGTTTACTGTCCCAAAGTTAGTGAGTTTAGACACCCCACATGGACCTATCACAAAGTTTTTGAAAAAAATGACTGGAAAATGCGGGAAAAATCAGGGGGAAAAATATTTTTTCCCTACTCTGGTGTTTGATTCGAAAACTAGATCACAATTCAGGCCTTCTTGCAAAAAATCAGAGAGAAATCTCAAGTAATAAATTCAGGAGGCTTCTTTGGCCTTTAGGAGAAGGAAAATGTGGGAAAGGGGGGGGGGGAAATGGTATAAGGAGAGCGGGAAATGCATTATAAAATCCAGAATTGAGTTTCCCGACCTAATATTAATGACTTTAGACACCCCACATGGACCTATTAAAGTTTTTGAAAAAATGCCCAAAAAATGCGGGAAAAATGAAGGGGAAAATTATTTTTTCCCCCACTCTGGTGTTTAATTCAAAAACTAGATCATAATTCAGGTCTGCATGCAAAAAATCAGAGAGAAATCTCTAGTAATAAAGTCGGAAGGCTTCTTTGGCCTTTTGGGTGGGGAAAATGCGGGAACGGGAGGGGGGAAATGGTATAAGGAGAGGGGGAAATGAATTATAAAATCCAGAATTGAGTTTCCCGACCTAATATTAATGACTTTAGACACCCCACATGGACCTATCACAAAGTTTTTGAAAAAATGCCCGAAAAATGCGGGAAAAATGAGGGGGAAAATTATTTTTTATTAACTTTTTATTATACTGTAAGGGAAAACATTTCAAAACGTTTTCATAAAAGCTAATGCATTTTCAGTTATACAACGTTACACTTTTTATAAGTTAACTTTGAAATAAAAATCCTTTCATTGCGAATTCAATCAAATCACAATTAATTTTTCAAACGTTAGACTTTCAAGCTTCCAATGGAAACAAAACATTTCTTCACGTTATGGTCAAACAAGTTGTAGATATTAGAAAAATAACGTTACATTGCCACAAAACGCTAACGTTGGGGGTATGTTTCTCTAACATTAATGTTTAACGTTAACGTTTATAGGTATGAGCTCCTATAACGTAAACGTTTAACGTTCACGTTATATAGAATATATCCAAACGTTACATATTATTGTAACGTAACATACAAAAACGTACATTTTACGTTACGTTACACTATCGTTGACATCTCTAATAGGTACATTGAAAGTATTTCAGAATGTTTACATGTATAAACTATGTTAGCTAGTAGATGTGTGTCTTTCTATGATACTATATGAAGCAAGTTCTAAGCTTTGCATTAGATTTCTTTCTAATTTATGCAAAAAGACCTTAACACAATTCTTGGCATAATTAAATTAGAAAGAAATCTAATTTTTCTTTTTTCTTTTGTATAACTATATACTCAAAGATTGTGCACAGATTTACATGTGGTTAACCTCATCTTGTCCTTTAATTGTACAAATGTAGGTCAGGAGCGTCCTTAAGCTTGTTTTATATTCTGAATTTATAAGAAGCTGCCCCCCCCCCCCCAGCTCCTTCCTCCGCGGGGGGGGGTGGGGGGGGGGGGGGGGGGGGGGGGGGGGGGGTTAATTAAGGAATATATAATTTTAAATTGATGCATGAAAAAGTGATATACCGTGAGAATGTGCATGCTCCACTTCTACATCTCCCTCCTCCTGTAGCCTGTCATGTCCCCCATGTGAGTGTCCGTGGAGCCCCGAGAGAGAGGAGCAACATATTCCGTGAAGGCAGAGCCCCAGTGTTATATTGAAGAGTACTGCTGCACTAGCTACACCTAGCATAGCGTTGTCATGAATCTCAAATTCTCCGTTTTGTAACCTCTGTATAGCTAAGTAGGTCAGTATACCGGTCACATACCAAATGATGGCAACAGTAGCGAGGGCACCTAGAGCCTCAGCCCGATAGAACCCGTAGGTCATCGTGGTCTTGGGTTTCTTCCCACTCAACCAGATTACAAAGAGACTAACTCCAAAACTGGCAAAATCAGAGAACATATGAGCTGCGTCCGCCATGATGGCCAGACTACCGGAGTAGTAACCTCCGACAAGTTCTCCGACCACGAACAGAAAGCATAGGATGCAAGCTATGGTGAGCTGACGGCGCGCCTGCGCGGGAGATTTTCGATCGGGCTCCGTCCGATGACAGTGTTCGTATAGATCTGTGACGGAAGACATCTTGTGAGATTGAGAGATGAGAAGAGGAGTAGAATCTTCTTCTAGGTTATAATCTGAATACTCATCAGTATTGTTGTTCCTCACGTTCAGGTTCATTGCTGTAAACTAACATTGCAGCAGCTGAATCTAGATTTTCTGAAATATAACATTTTTATTATTTTAATTTACACACATGTTGACGCGTTACGAGGGTGTGCTAAAAAATTTACTTTAGGGAGTCACTAAAAAATGATGTTATCATTATACTTAAAATCACATGTTTTTATTCCTAACAAGGTGACATTTATTATTATGCAGTCATTGACTTAAGTTTTGAAATTTATAGGATATATGTTAGAATATAAACCAAATAAAAAAGGTTAAATTACTTTCTGATTCTGAATATGTATTAACGAAAAAAACGGTTAAGACGTTCTTAAAATTATAAGAAAAGTTTCATTTGAACTATTTTTATGTTCATTTGAACTATTTTAATGTTCATTCTGTGTAATGTTTATCTAATTAATTGTCATGAATATAACTTAATGGAGATTATAAAAATAATTTTAAAACTGAATTGGGGTAGAAAAATAGTTCAAATGAGTAAGAAATGCGTTGATTTAAACTACAGGATATGACGTCATGTCAGTAGTTCAAATGAACAATAGTTCAAACGAGCAATAGTTCAAACGTACCATAGTTCAAACGGCAGTAGTTCAAATGCGGATCCACCCAATTGCTTCTGTCATGTTTCGTGCCATTTTAAAATAAATTTTCTGTAGCCAGATCTGATCTAATATTCTTCTATTGATTAGGCCGAGGTCTGTTTGCAGTGCATTCAGGTAGAATATGTCTATAATAGCGAGGAATATCTAGACATTGACGCTAATTCTTACATAACCTTCAGAAACCAGTCTGTACCTCCAGTAAGCGTACATTCCTCCTAGCGCGTAGAGATCACCTGTTCTATAGTTAATACACAGCTGTTCACTGTTCAAGGGAAAACGCAATCTTTTGATCAATTTTAATTCAAATGTATTCACAATCGTTTTTAACCATTTGTGACATAAACTACAATATCTTTATGTTTAATGTTACAGATATTAAGTGATTTTTACAGTGTTTACATGAATAAATGATGATAAAAGTTAAATTTTAGTCTAGCTCAATGAGGTTCATTAAAGGACAGCTCAGAAACTAGTTTTAATGTAAATATATTTACCCAAATTGTAAACGAGACACTGTATTCCTGCATCAGTTATATATATACTGATTTTTGCTTGTTCACAAAAAAGGCTAGTTCTAAGCTGTCCTAAACCACCAAAATAGAATTTCGTGGTTATTTAACCTCTGCTGAATATAATCGTTATTAATGCTTACTTGAATATATGATTAAGGTGATCATTATTAAATCAATGTTCAATGTTTACATGATAAAAGTGGTCTAAACATTGTTCGATGTTAATTTAGATATATTGATTAAATCATCGCTTATTTTTAGAAAATTATTTTTTTCTTTGTTTTTTTTCCCTAACCATTGCAAAGGCTAAAATTCCAAAGCTGGGAAGTTATACGATAGGATGAAAAATACAGTTAGAATAATTTTCTATAAATTCAGATTTCTTAATTTCAGAATTGATGCGTCTGCAAGTGAACTAGTTTCCGAACAGATATATGAAGATGAAGATCCTGGTAGAGTTGGGTCTGATCATCAGTTCTCTATCACTGGTTTTTTCTCATGTAGCCCTCAAGAGCCCCCCCGCAAGAAAATATGATCTAGATTTTTTAGATAGTGCCAGGTAGATACATAAATATAAAAAATACATATTTTCTGACATGTTTTATTAGACCAGTTTCAAAATGTTTTGTTCGGAGCCATTTTATCCTGAACAATATTTCTTGAAACCAGTTTTTTTAAAGTCATTTTATTCTGAGCCATTTTGTTCTGAGCTATTTTGTTCTGAGCCATTTTGTTTGGAACCTTTATTGTTCGGAGCCATTTTGTTTGGAGCCAATTTTTTTTAAAATGTTAGAAAACCTTTGACAGCTTTCTCAAATATTTTTTTTAATTGTGTGGTACATATGATTTTTACCCTGTACAGAAACCTTTTATTTTCCTGAGTTACAAAAACAAAGAAACGATCCTTAAAACTCTAATGTTGAAGGTGTTTTTGGATGACTGGTAATATTTATATATTTTAATAACCCCTCCCCCTCCCAATTCTGTATTAACCATAGCGCTAGGTTTTCGGTTCGCTTAACACTCAATAGTTTGTGTTGAGAAATGACTTAGCTGTTTTCCTAGAATCAAGGTGGAAATATTTTTATCCTAATCCTGGTTCAGTGAAAACGATTTTGTTCTTAAATATTTATTCTGTTGCCTTTTTTGTCTTGTTTTTCTGAATACAGCTCAAAAACATCATTACGTCTCACTCACAACCGATGTACATTTGAATTTCCGAGCTGGGCCAACCTTTGCGGTCCTATTTTGGACCGTACAGCAAATTTACAATTTCTAAAGCGGCAGACCCATGTGGTCTGAACCCAATTTTGAGTGAAATATAATATAAATAATTCTTGCAGAAGTAAGATGTTCACATTTTTTGGGTTTCGAATCTTCTAATTTTTTATACTTGTAGAACGTCTGGGTTGTGTGGGATGAATCCTGGTTCTGAGTTTACACAGTTAGAAGTTGGTTCACAGGTAACATAACATTAACCCGGAGTAATCTAGGTTCAAGTTTTAGCTTCTAATTAGATACATGTAAATCCTAGTGATAGGACTAGTCAGGCAAATACTTTTAATGAAATATTGTAGTATAGCCAATCATGAGACGGAATTAATTTAGTAGAGCTTTTATAATTCCTGACATTCTGTGATTTCAGTGTTTTACGATATCTTCTATTAAAATGGTTAAACCTTAACCTGGAATAATCTATGGTTGAGTTTTATGATATGTCTTCTATGCTAATGATTAACCCGTATACTGGAGTAATCTAAGATTAAGTTTTATGATATATTATCTATACTATTGGTTAAACCTTATCCTGGAGTAATCTAGGATCAAGTTTTATAATATATCATCTATACTATTGGTTAAACCTTATCATAGAGTAATCTAGGATCAAGTTTTATAATATATCATCTATACTATTGGTTAAACCATATCCTAGAGTAATCTAGAATCAAGTATTATATTATATCATCTATACTATTAGTTAAACCGTATCCTGGAGTAATCTAGGATAAAGTTTTATAATATACCATCTATTTATTAAATGAGTTGAAAGTCTCCTTCTGTTTGTTTTCACACAACTTTATAACAGGAAATATATTTTTATATGGTTGGTTTGTAAACAGGTAAAGTCTATTCTCGTGTTATCGCTGTTGTAGGCTGTTGTAGGCTGCCTCATCAGGATCACTTTGTGATTCTGCCCGACCCACTGGTAGCATCTTCCTAATGTTTGGGAGCCGTGGGGTGCCGGAGCTCATGGGAGTTAGCCCCGATGGTGGTCTGGGCTTCTTCAGATTTCTCATCTGAAGTCAGTTTTTAAGGATAAGCTTGTTTACGAATATAAGCTTTAAGATTCCAACGTTTATTAATCCCTTATTCGCATGAGTTTAAAGGGACACCAAGTACGTATCTAATGGTTTGATGTTTGTTGTTAGATTAGCAGATCGAACCCGTCTGCGCTCCTACTCGACAATAATAAATAATACAGACAATATATTGCATATTTATAAGAAGGTACATCTTCTGCGACGAACTATAGGACACCTCTCCCCTGCATATTCTGTTTACTCTTCGACAAGGAACCAATCAAAAAATTTATTTTGTATCTTGTTATCCTTGTTATCCTTGTTATCCTTGTTATCCTTGTTATCCTTGTTATCCTTGTTATCCTTGTTATCCTTGTTATCCTTGTTATCCTTGTTATCGCCGTTCACCTCAGCTATGAAATAGGTTTTAAGACACCTGAGGTTTTTACAGATTCTGAAAGTCAAATTCATTAAATTTGGTCCATGGATTGGTCCAATTCAGCATCAATTAATAATAAAAAACTATCTTGCACCTCCGCTGTGGAATGTCGATACGTTGTGGTCGAATGGAAAAGATTGATAGTTTATGTGTATAGAACAAGAATCCTTTCACATTCTATTTCAAAACTCAGATTTAGTGTAAAAATATATTTTTTTCAAACTGAAAGTGTCTCTTTGCTTAACATTGAAAAATATATTTTTAGCTGAATGTAACCTGGCACTTGGGGTATGCTCATAGAGGAGGATATAGAATAGAGTTAATCAGGTAAAATTCAGAATTATTTGATCATAGAGGAGGATATACAATAGAGTTAATCAGGTAAAGTTCAGAATTATTTGATCATAGAGGAGGATATACAATCGAGTTAATCAGGTAAAGTTCAGAATTATTTGATCATAGAAGAGGATATAGAATAGAGTTAATCAGGTAAAATTCCTAAAATTTACCATAGAGAAGGATAGAAAATAGAGTTAATCTGGTGACATTCAGAATATTTGATCATAGAGGAGGACTTAGAATAGAGTTAATCGGGTATAATTTAGAATTATTTGATCATAAGAATAGAATTAATCAGGTAAAGTTTAGAATTATTTGATCATAAAGGAGGATATAGAATAGAGTTAATCAGGTAAAGTTCAGAATATTTGATCATAGAGGAGTATATAGAATAGAGTTAATCAGGTAAAATTCAGAATATTTGATCATAGAGGAGGATATAAAATAGAGTTAATCTGGTAAAATTCAGAATATTTGATCATAGAGGAGGATATAGAATAGAGTTAATCAGGTAAAGTTTAGAATTATTTGATCATAAAGGAGGATATAGAATAGAGTTAATCAGGTAAAGTTCAGAATATTTGATCATAGAGGAGGATATAGAATAGAGTTAATCAGGTAAAATTCAGAATATTTGATCATAGAGGAGTATAAAGAAAAGACTTAATCAGATAAAATCCAGATTTTTTTCTAAAAATTTTTTGTTTGTTTTTAATTTCAAGTATTCTTAAACCTGTTAATGATTAATATTTCATGATGAGATGTATTGCTTATTTTTGCGTTTTAGGGTGCTGGATTGAATGGATTTTAGGCACAGGCCCTTAACGTCCGGTGGCCGTCTGGCGATTCCACATTCGGGGTCTACCACAATCATTTTTTGAATTAAATCAAATTATTAAATGAAAATATGGAGTGGAGTGGGGAGGTGGGATATTTTATTTTGCAAAGTTTGTCATGGGGGTCATGTTAGTTGCCACAAAAAAATTGGACCTAATCGGTAAAGCAGTTTTGACGTTTTTCATATACAAACAGACACGCCATATTTATATATGATAAATTAGCCCAGCTAGCAGCTAGAGACTAGACTGCTGTGTGGTACCGGGTATAAACAGTGTGCGGGACAACAAAACCTATGCAGTAAACTGTTTAAAATAACCTGTACACTCTTCTGAAGCAAGGGGGATGATAGTTCTCTACCTGTGTGCTCAGTTAGCTGTACTGTACACTTACAACTGTTTACTAATATTGATATACTATAGGTTAGGCCACAATCAACTTATAATAAACAAATATGCATAGTTTATGGCCTATAAAATTAGTAAAGGATTAGCGTACATCATCACTCTATTCACTATAACCTCGTTGATTTGAAACCTGAATAAACTTTAATTATATTTGAAGTGGGTCTGGTGATATCTCTACCCTGGTTCCTGCAGGAGGAGGAGAACAGGATTGGGAGGATGCAGGACAATTTTCTCAGGCTCATCTACTAACCCTTCCAGCACAAGCTTGTCAACAGTGTACACTGAGGCTTCTTAGACAGGTTCAGAATCTATTTTCTTCAAATTATAATTAGATTGGTCCGTATTTGCGTTCAAACATACGAAAGTTTTCATATACTTTTATATACAGTTCCTTTCTGAAATGACCTTTCAAACTTGTCAAGAATATTATGTATGAATTTAAAGGTTTTTGTGTTAACTTATTTAATTCAATCAAAATACTAGGCCACAGAGTGGGGGCGAGCCTACCAGTTCAGATCCTGCAGTGACGTGTCTCTAGTCAACCCTGGAGAAATCACGAACCTCTGCGGTGCTCATGGTACCCTTGTGAACGGTATGAAATAATAAAAGTGCAAGATCACTGTTGAGTTTTAGTTCCCTCCCCTTTTTTGAAGTAAAGCTGTTACATGGTACTTGTGTTCAGGAGGTTGTACATGTCAGAGATTGTACAGTGGAGACAGATGTCAGTATAAGTCCTTGTGCAGTACTGACGATGACTGCAATGGCCCCAAGGTTAGAAAAATTCACACTAAACCATGTATACAGCTAACCGGCCGCCCCCCCTTTCCCCCCTAGACGAAGTTTGTTTAAGCAATATTCTTAAGGCAAAACTGTTTTTAAAAGTTTAGAGATACAAAATCCCAAACAGAGTAAATTAACTGCCTCATGTGATTTGTCCAGGATTTGAACGGGAATCCTCTCAAAATGTCTTAAATTTACCTTTATTCTGAATTTGGCCACACCAATATGTTTATTATTTAATATTTGAAACCCACAAAATTCATGAATTTTAGCTGCGATCAAGTAGACAGTTAGTCATAAATAATTTTAAAATTAGTTTGTTTTGAAAAAGTCGGCATGAGTAGTAAGGTAATATGTTAAGTAGGAATATAAGAATCACGAATCTGTTTCTAGGTTCAGGGTAAATATGTTGAGTGGGTATATAAAGAATCATGAATCTGTTTAGGGTCAGGGTAAATATGTTGAGTGGGTATATAAAGAATCATGAATCTGTTTAGGGTCAGGGTAAATATGTTGAGTAGGTGTATAAAGAATTATGAATCTGTTTAGGGTCAGGGTAAATATGTTGAGTAGATGTATAAAGAATAATGAATCTGTTTAGGGTCAGGGTAAATATGTTGAGTAGGTGTATAAAGTATAATGAATCTGTTTATGGTTACAGTAAATATGTTGAGTAGGTGTATAAAGAATAAAGAATCTGTTTAGGGTCAGGGTAAATATGTTGAGTAGGAATATAAAGAATAAGGAATCTGTTTATGGTCAAGGTAAATATGTTAAGTAGGTGTAAAAAGAATAATGAATCTGTTTAGGGTCAGGGTAAATATGTTGAGTAGGAATATAAAGAATAATGAATCTGTGTAGAGTCAGGGTAAATATGTTGAGTAGGAATATAAAGAATCATGAATCTGTTTATGGTCAGGGTAAATATGTTGAGTAGGAATATAAAGAATCATGAACCTGTTTTGGGTCAGGGTAAATATGTTGAGAAGGAATATAAAGAATCATAAATCTGTTTATGGTCAGGGTAAATATGTTGAGTAGGAATATAAAGAATCATGAATCTGTTTATGGATAGGGTAAATATGTTGAGTAGGTATTTAAAGAATAATGAATCTGTTCATGGCCAGGATAAATATGTTGAGTAGGAATATAAAGAATCATGAATCTGTTTAGGGTCAGGGTAAATATGTTGAGTAGGTATATAAAGAATAATGAATCTGTTTAGGGTCAGGGTAAATATGTTGAGTAGGTATATAAAGAATAATGAATCTGTTTAGGGTCAGGGTAAATATGTGGAGAAGGGATATAAAGAATCATAAATCTGTTTAATTATGGTCAGGGTAAATATGTTGAGTAGGAATATAAAGAATAATAAATCTGTTTAGGGTCAGGTAAATATGTTGAGTAGGTATATAAAGAATCATGAATCTGTTTATGGTCAGGGTAAATATGTTGAGTAGGTGTATAAAGAATAATGAATCTGTTTAGGGTCAGGGTAAGTGTGAGCTGGTCAGCAACGCAATCTTTCAGGAGAAACAGTGCTTCTGCATTAAAGGATGGTTTGGTAAGTCATTAAAGTGAATGTCGTCGTAATTTTACCTGACTCCCCTTATTGTTACGAGACCTTTAAACCTTACTGAGGGAAGGAGAACAATCTTATCGTTTTCTTATCTTGAAAATAAGATCAATTATTGTCTGTGGCGGATAAATCTGCAAGTCTCTTCAATAGATAAACATCTATTTCAAATTATAAGAATTTAATCATCAGTTTTGTTCTGCTTAACACGCTGGAAATCGTACATGCTAAATAGATAATCACCTAAAATAAGGTCGACGGTCTTTTCAATACTAAATATTTAACATTCAAGTTACCTTCACTTGCTTCTTTTTTCTAATTGTTTAATTGTCTAGGAGAGCAGTGTGAGAAGAAAAATGGATTTGAAGGAGATGAACGGGAGTGGGACGAAGATAAGTTCTCTAGTATCCAGTTAGGAGACAATACTGGGTTCTGGAGAGTTCAGGACGGAGAAGTGGAGATCATAGTTGAAGCAAGCACTCTTACCTGGGTTGGGGTTGGTTGGAGACCTGCAGATTCAACTAAATCCTGCCAAAGGTTTCCCTCGGACGCACCTGCTCCTCAAGGTACTGATTTCCATGCCATGGACTGCACAGATATTGTGATCGGAGTTGCTAGAGGAGAAACTGGTTCTATCTCAGATTTCTATACAAGGGACAGATCAACTCCAAGACGAGACACATTTTGGGTAAGTTCATTTTTTCTCCCTGCACAGATAAACTACGGTTCGATTGAAGTACCGGGTCCACCTCTGGCCAAGTAATTTATTCAGTAAACTTATACACTATAAGAAGGTAGAAAAGGCTACTATAGTATACACTAAATTAATCATAACCTTCTAGTGAGACAAGATAATAAGGCAAGGAAAGTTAATTGCGGTTGCGTATTGTCTGCATATCATATTGAAACCAGGTCTATGATATCAGCTCAAGAATATAGATACATCACTGTTCCTCTAGTGTCCGAGGAGGATAAAAGCATTTAATTTTGATAATTCACATAGTTTCCTATGACCAGAATATTTCATTGATTTTTTATGTAAAAAAATGGATATCCCTTGTCAGACTGTGACATCCGTCTTTTGTTTACTTTACAGCCAAGAGACATTACACTGCAGTATAAAAAATGCGTACACCTCTGAAATAACTTTTTTTACATTATAATTCTTTGTAGTGTCTAGATTCCTATTAATCGATGCCAGTAGAACTTTTTTCTAGTTTGTTTAAGACAACATTAGGCGTCATTGGTTAGAGAAATGATGGTGTTTGCTTAAACAGTAAGGTCAAGAACCAGCAAATCTTTTATAATTCTGTAAATTAATCTAACAATTTAGGGTGGCGAGGACGACATAACCAGCGGAGCAGTCTGGGAGGAGAATGGAAAAACCTTAATGAGATTTAAAAAGAGAATTGATCCAGGTTTAGCAGATCATGCTTTCCAGGTAAGAAACCCTTTCTATGGCACAGTTTATTACCTGCATGCAAAGATGACAATGTCCGATTCACAACGGTACTCTTAAAAGATTTTTTCGGATATGAATTGTAATAAATTTTTATAATTAAGAAGTCCGTTCATTTCCAATTTCTCTACAAAATAAACAATCGCATTTCTACCGCAGGAAAACATTTAGGAATTCTGAGATTTTAACACTTTTCTAACTAGAAAACTACAGTATCTTTTACATTATGATCAGATAAAGATAACAAAGATGTCGCTGTGAGTCGGGAATTGGCATTTCTGAATGATGGAAGGATCACTTGAAATTACGCTTTCAATCCCTACAAGTCCCTTGTTTATGTCCCTTTGTTATAAGTCACACATTTTTCATTGTTTATCAAGGGAGTGTGGACAAATGATACCCATATGCAAAATATCATTCAGATTCCTAGAAAAATAAATCCATGAATCCAGAAAATCTGAAAATATTATGAAAGTGGGAAAATATGATAAAATAAGGGGAAAATAGGGGGAAAAAAGATCTGAAAAGCCTTAAACTTCGTTCTGATGTTAGTAATGAGATTCTTGACTAACAAGCAGGTGTTTAAAGCACCTAGCTGGTATTTGACTCAGACTTCTTGGTGAAAAAGCTTTAAAAAACATGGAAAATTGTGGAAAAAGGGGGGAAAAAATATTTTTTGTCCTTTTCTGCTCATTTGCCTCAAAAAAAAAGAATTGATCCTTAAACAAAACAAAAAATTAAAATCTTGACAAACTAATCAGAACATTTTCCAATATAGATTCATTGAGTTAGTTATTTCGGAAAGAGATCAAACATATTTTTAAATTGGAGAATTGGATGAAAAGATGTTACGGGGCGGCGAGGATCTTGACTTTCTTTGATTTTTAAATTCATATAAGAAATTAAATATTTTCAGGGTAAACTACATTTTATCTGGGCTACTGGGCTCCTGGATGATTCCTATCTTGAGGATCAGCTGAAATATCACGGAAACACACAGAGAGGAATTGTTATTGTCGGTAAAATCATTAAATATTATTCATAAAGTAAGTCTAAACTTTAATTTTCTAATCCTTATATCTTTGCATCCTCATTTCGTAGACCTTTGATATTTCAAACTATAAATTTAGGTAAATTAAAACTCGAAAGATTGAAGAAATATCAAACAAACGCACCTTCATGTTGCAAAAATATAGAGATTTTAACATTAAAGTTTGAGGCGAGAGATCAGTTTTTTAGATATAGGTTTATTATATAGTGTAGGGAATTTTCTAATGCACAGAAAATCGCCATATTTCTCGTATATTAAAAAAGTTGAGTCTTCGTCCCAAACTCAAATTTTCAATCCTAATATCTTTGAAACCTAATGGTGTGAACCTTTGATATTTTAGACTTTCATAGGCACTAGGATATAGGGATTTTAAAATTCCATATATAAAAAGTTCCCAGCTCTCTTTGGACTTTTTATATTTTAATTTTTTTCTTCAATTTTTACTTAACAAAAAGCATTGATGCGTTCAATTTATATTTGTTTTCTAAAGATCGCACACCCCCCCCCCCCCTCTTGTAAAATCTGATTGTGTTATAACTTGTAAGTATTGTTGATGGTTCTGATGTAAAATATGAATGTTTAAACTATACTCCGGTAAAAATATTTCAGATACTCCGTATACCTCCTCTACTCTTCATCCGGTTCTTATTGGAATAACAATATCTGGAGCATTTTTAGCTTTCCTTTACATAGTTCAGGTATACAGATTTCTAGCTTTCCTTTACATAGTTCAGGTATACAGATATATTCATAGCATTCCTTTACATAGTTCAGGTATACAGATTCATAGCTTTCCTTTACATAGTTCAGGTATAGAGATTCCTAGCTTTCATCTATTTCAAAAACTAAAAATTCCCCAATCTTCTTTAGATTAGGAACTCAATAAAGTGTATCATAATTCTCAAAGATGTTTCTGAGGCCCAGAGCGATCGGAACTTCTAGTCATAATTTTAATAATGTTGTTACCTGATAAAGATTAACGGCTTATATAAACGTTGTTTTTATTTTTCGTCGATAGATTTACGAGTAGATCTAAACCCATGAACTCTTTGACCGATTTGTCTCTAATTGTGATTGGGGAGCTCGGAAACCAAGGAAATGTTCTAAGCTTGGTGTTAAGTAGGTTGAATTTTAGAGGGAAAACTCTCAAGCTAGTCATTTAAAAAATATTTACGTAGCAAACACTGTAAATAATTTAATTATTGTTTTTTTTTCAGATTATTTTCAACATTGATAGCAAATGTTCCTGCCTTGGTAGATTCAATCCTATGAGGAGTAATAAGTTTTCTCCTCCGACCAACTAGATATTTCTGGAACAGTCTCTTTTTGAAATGTTCCAACACGGCTTTTAAACCATAGCTAAATAATTAAAACTTTAAAATACACCTAATTTTTATTTCTACAGTTCAAAATGACGATAATTGCTCATTATTTTATTATTTTTTTTATTTAAAGTGATTTTAAATTGTAAGATTAATTTTTATTAGTTTGCAATTTTATTCTGTGATTTATAACTTAATAAATATGATAATATTGTGAATTCAATTGATAAGTTTTAAAATTAATAGTTTTATATTTAACAATTTGCAAGAGTTTTTTTTCGTACAAAACTACGATGGTCTTTAAAATAATATAAAACACTACGACAAGCAAAAAATGTGCATAAAACAATGGAACATTAAACAGTAGGTCAATCTTAGATACGACAAGCTTAAATGTATAAATCGTGGCTTAAGAATGTAGTAAAATATTTTTTAATAAATGAATTGGTTTAATGATGGAATATAATATTTATGAATTAATAAATGAATGGATTAGTTTATGGATGAAATAAAACATAGTATTTAATTAATGAATGGATTGGTTTATGGAAGGAATATAATATTTTTATGAATGGATTAGTTTAAGGATGGAATATAGTATATTAATGAATGGATTTGTTTAAAGGTGGAATATAACATGTTAATCAATGGATTAGTTTAAGGATGGAATATAATATATTAATGAATGAATTAGTTTAAGGATGGAATATAATATATTAAGGTATGGATTAGTTTAAGGATGGAATATAATATATTAATGAATGGATTAGAGGATGGACTATAATATATTAATGAATGGATTAGTTTAAGGATGGAATATAATATACTAATGAATGAATTAATTTAAGGATGGAATATAATATATTAATGTATGGATTAGTTTAAGGATGGAATATAATATATTAATGAATGGATTAGTTTAAGGATGGAATATAATATATTAATGAATGGATTAGTTTAAGGATGGAATATAATATATTAATGAATGGATTAGTTTAAGGATTACTTGAATAAATATTCGTTCCTTCTCTGTTTATTTTTGTGCTTTTTGTCAGATAAGGATATAAGTAGCATTTACACAATATTTTTAAAAACGTAATTAATGTTCGTCTGGAAAGTGATTTAAACTCCAAAATAATTTAATTCATACGGAATATAGTAGTATTCATATAAGTTTAATAGTTCATAAACAATTCATTATCCATGTGAACCTGTATTATGAATATAAAGGAATATAGAAGTTCACTTTAGTTTTGTGAATCTTATGATAAAGAATTGCTCTCCATCGTATCTTCGGATTAATTTAATTTATCTTCGATATCCCGTCATGATTTAACCTTACGCGCAGGAACAAATTTAATTAACAGATCAAATTTCAAGTACCCGCATTGAATATGGGCAACAAGTGAAAACCTGTTTATTCAAGTTCAAACAAGTTGTATTATGCAGTGGAGCGGGTAAAAATGGCGGAAATGTTGCTGGATGATCATACCATTAAATTCCTGGTAATTGTTCGTCCGTTTAGAAACCAAATAAACAAGGAGTAGTAATTAAACTCAGGGGCATACTGGAGGTTTTGTCTAGAGGGGTCGTTGTTCAATGTTCACCCCTTAAAAAAAATGATGAAGAAATTAAATTTAATACGCATATTACCATTTGTCATCAGACCCTAATTACCAATCATACCATTATATGATGAAATGGATTTTAAATGAGGATTTCTTTGTATTTATTCAGCTATAAACTTGTCTCTTTATTTGGCAAAAAAAACTATCATTTTATGCAGTAGAAAACAAAGCTCAACCTTCAAAACGTTATATACAGGGTGTTCCAATAAACATGGGAATTCAGTGACGAATTCGATATCGTCTTTTTAAATAATTCTTTTATTTAGTATAGTGATACCTACTGAGAAAGCTGTAATCTGTAAGAGTTTCGTCTGCTATGTTCACATTTTGTTTGTTTATGTTTTAACTGCATAAGTTTGTAATTAGTAAAACAAGAAAACTACAGGATACAAACAAAGTAAACTTGTCCGTTTTCACTGTTCATCTTGCGGAGACATTATAGACACATTTTTACAGTCTTTTACCCTTTACATAAAATAAGCTCTAGCAGACATAATAATACTATAGCTTTTGAAATTAGGTATTACAATGCTAATTCATAACAAAGACGATATCGAATTCGTCACTGAATTCCCATGCTTTTTGGGACACCCTGTATATGTATGAAGAGATTCCGGTCGTTGTTATAGTTTCATCCTTTGTAGGTCACCCTGTAATCCTCCTGTTCATACAGGTTTTAGCGGCAATCAGCACAAAATAATTTTCTTGGGATATTACTTAAATTCTTTCAAAAATTGTATCAATGTTAAATCAAGGACCAATATCTGTTCAAAATCTCCCGTAGAAATTCATTACGCTTCTTGATTTTCTTTTTATATTTTTGTTCTTACCTTGATTCTTTTAATCTGAATCCTTTTCATACACTGCAGGTGTCCCCTATTATACAGGGTGTCCCACGAAACATGACAATAGCAAGACGACTTGAAAGTCGTCTTTTGTATTTGAATTTCTTTTTGACATTTAGTCTTCTATCTACTTTAACATGTATGATTCTTGAAACAATTATCACATAATTCTCCTAGCCCTGGCATTTCCAAAAAGTGGTCTGAGTTTTTTGGAGATATAAAGAGTTTGGTTCAGATTTCAATTTTGTTAAATAAAAGCAAAATTGTCGAAATCTGAACGAAATTGTTCATATCTCGGGCAATATTGAAAGCACAAAAAAAGGCAGACCACATTTTGGAAATGGCAGGACACTCCCTCCCTCCTTCTCTTTTCTTCGACTCTTTCCCTCTTTCTCTTTTCTCCTTGTGATTATTATCTCCAGAAATTTACTTCTAAAATTAGGTTGACAAATAAACACAGCAAATTATATCAAAAATCAAGACGACATTCAAGTCCTCTTGCATACTGTCATGTTTCGTGGGACACCCTGTATATTAGACTTATTAAGACTTGGGGCAATTTTTGTTTAAATAATAAAGCGGATGAATGAAAACTTCACACTGTGAAAAACTACACTATGATATTAATTAAAGTCTGATGGACAAGGGCAACGCCTGGTATATTCTCAATATGGTACTTAGAATAGCCTTCGTACTATTCCGTATTTCGTGGTTCGGAGAACTGTTTATTCATGAATCCTCCTCTATAGTTTCTCCGTCCTGTCTCCAGAGCGTATATAAAGGTTTGATATGAGTAGAAATTATTATATCTCTCTCTCCACCAAGGTAGGAGGTAGATGCTTCTTAAAGAGACTGTTCACAAATAAGACAAAAAAGGTACAAGTTACACAATATAATAAGACTTTAACTTTTAAGGTGTTTTGCAAGATTTGGTCAAGAAAAAAACAAGCTTATAGCTAAAAATTGTCTGTAAAGTATCATTCTTTGTATATATTTGTAGGTCGGAAACTACTTAACAAAAAGATACTATAAAGCAAATAGATTATTAAGTACAATAGGTGGCAACAGAGAAAAAGACCAACCATACATGACGTCACGTCAAATATAACGAGGAAGACATTATTTTCTCCCATTAGTTCACATATTTTCCAAGATTAAATAAAAAAGTGTATAAACAGATAATAAAAACACACACAAAATTGCACTTATTTTAATATAATAAACGCAATTTATTATCACAATTATTAATAATTTTGTCGGACACATAAAACTGTTGACACTTGTGACGTAAGAATACAGAGCCCAAAACATAAGACTGGGTATCGTTATGAACACCAGTTTTGAAACCCAGATTTCAGGAATGGGGTTAAGCAGTTTTGTGGATATCAATATTTTTGTTATGAAATATTATTTTATTTAGTTTCTTCATATTCTCCATCTTTTTAATCTCTTAAATCAAAATCTACATAAGTACTTAGACCCCAGAAAGGTAACTCGGGAGTTTCGTTTAACGATACTCTTTTAAATTTAGGGCTCAGCTGTTACTTAGCGTACAAATTCTACGTTACCATCTATGTATTGCACGTGATGATCTATTTGCTTTAAAGTAAATTAAATGTTAAAATAATTAGGGTTTAGGTTTAAAATGTACACAAATTAACGACCTAAAAAAACTAATACAAATATACATATGTCCTGATAAGTACATATGCTGTATTTTAGAACAGAAATCTTTCTGAGCCCTATAATTTATTTAGACCAAAAGATGCCAATTTTCATGACTTTTTGTGAGAAAAAAAAATCCACTATTTTTAATTTTAATATATTTTGCGCATTTCTTGCTCAGAAGAAATGCTGGAGATGAAATTATTAGAAATAAGCACTTTTGAGTCAGAAAAAGGACGTTATCTTCCATATTTTTGATCAGATTAAGGCTTTGAGGCAAAGAGAATAGAATATATATTAGAGGGGAATTTAGCGAATCCCTCGGTATGAATTTTTTCAGTCCGTTTCAGCCTGAAAGGGAGTTCAAAGTGTACAAATCATGTAAATGTTCACAAATCATATGCATTTGAGTACATTAATACAGTTTGTTCCCTAGACTATCTATTTCAATTTCGAATTATTTAAAGCTGTTAAATAAACTTTATAATGAATTAGGTGAATAAAAAACATCATCTGATTTATAGTTATAACGGAAAATCATTATTTGTAAAGTGAAATCCATAGAGTCTATGTGAAATGATCATTGGTCAATTATAAAACCAGCCTATTTCATAATTTTGTTATCTTTTAATATTAATTTTAGATTTTCTACAAAATGATATTCCAGGGCCCAAAAGGTTATATAGCGCAAATATGTGAAGTACACCTGCAGTATGGAAACAGTACAACAAATTGGCCGTTTTACACTTTTTTCTAGTAAATTCCCCTCTAATATATATTCTATTCTCTATGTTTATACCTCGTGAGTCGTGATGTACCCTCTTATTCCTCATGATGTACCCTGTTATTCCTCGTGATGTAGCCTCTTATTCCTCATGATGTACCCTCTTATTCCTCATGATGTACCCTCTTATTCCTCATGCTGTACCCTCTTATTCCTTGTGATGTACCCTCTTATTTCTCATGATGTACCCTCTTATTCCTCATGATGTACCCTCTTATTCCTCATGATGTACCCTCTTATTTGTTTCCAAAACTTTTTAACAACATTTTTTTATATTCTATTCGTTCCACAGTATCAAATATATATCAGTGTTACTTTTAGGATTTTATGAGCATTAAGTCATTTAATTTAAAGTTTTTTTAAATGCAGTTTAACCCCTAGGGAGTTGAACAATGTAATAAATAAAATAAATAATGGTTAGGATAAAATACTCTTGTTTAATAGTGTTCTCAAATATAGGGATAAAGCAATGAAGAATGGACGAAGAACAGGATATCTCCTGGCTGGTATCTATCTATCACTAGTTACTCAGGGTACCTGTATACCTGCATCCTCTAGACCATCATCCTTCCTTAAGTTTCTTCCTAGTCCTGAGCTTCCAGACCTTCATCCCTCCTCCATGATTTCCCACCCTCCAACAGCATACAAATCTTCTTTTAAATCTCTTCCTCCCTCCTCCTTACCTTTCCCTTCACTTCCCTTTCTCTTCTCCCCTTCCTCTAAACACCAAGAAGGTCCTATGGTACATCAACTTCCGTCTGAAAACCATAATGATGCAGTACAGAACAACCAAGGACTACGTTATATTCCTGTGTACATGATCAACTCTAAGCCGCAGAGATATAGAGAGGACAGGTCAGTTTTTAGAACACTAGGCTTTAAAAGGAGCATTTGGGCCTCTTTTTCTAGTTACAATTTAAGCTTTTCAGTATTGCTTTTCAAGTCGTAATTTTATCTTCGCACATCGTAAAACTGAGAATTTAAAATATATGGATTTCCCAAACATTTTGAATCATTATTTTAAAATTTCAATTTCAACCGACCTTGAAAAGCACACAGAGGTCAGAACTTTAGTATGGAGCATTGTTAATCTTGAACGCTTAATATCTATATCCAATGTGGGCACTTCTAATTTTGAGAATGTTTGATCCCCTGACTCCAGGATATACAAAACATTGTATCAAACAGCTTAAAATGATCTAAGAAATTAAGATAGTTATACTGCTAGCATGCAAGGGATTAAAACGACTTTAGAGCTATGGCTTAGGAAATAAAGAAACAGAGTCTTTGCTACAAACTCTGACTTTCAAATCCCCGTATCTTTGCAAACCAATCTCGTAGACCTTTCATATTTCAAACTATGAACATTGTTCGATCAAATAATTTGACTTTTAAATATCAAATGTTCACATCACCAGGTAGAAAAGATATAGGGATTCGAAAATTTAAGTTTTTATCAAAAACTCAATGCCTTACTCCATATACCGGGATTTGGGAATCCAAAATATTTCGAATTAAATCAATTTTACACAACAAGGTTCGAGAAAAATAAAATACTAGGAAATAATTAGAAAGAAAGGAACCAAAATTAATGAGACCGATCTGTTTCAAGAGATTAGATTAAGTTAAACTAGTACCAGGGAGATTAAAGTTCTTAGCAAGAGAAAAATCATGAGCTGGGAAAATGGGATTAAGATGGCGCTAATCTGCAACACTTGAACTTTATAAATACATTAACTCGAAATTACTTAATCCGCAAAAACAGCTGTCTGATAGATTCGCACTATCTTGTAGACCTTTAGGGTTATCGATTAGATATATTTCAGAGTTACTTACTTAACTCCAATGGCTTAATCTAAATATCCAACGTAGACACTTTTAATTTCCTTCTTAATCCGCTCTTTTTCTCTCTTTTTAAATATCCCTACCAGATTTCGATTAATATTAGTTCTTTCATTATATGGCGCGTAAAATTTCAAATATCCAGGCTTCTTATTGGTTATTTGGGATTCTGCATGTACGCCACTCTATTGGTTGAATTTTATACACTTTTCAGAATACAAATTAAAGATTAAATTATTCTTGAGATTAATAAAAGAGAAAATCAAGCATTGATCTCAATATCCACAATTCTATAGTTTTCAGCTCTGAATGGATTACCAAGTTCTAATATTAAACTAGTTGGGCAGCTAGCTATAGGATCTAGGATAAGTTGGATAGTTAACATATTTATTCAAGAAAACACAGGCCACAAAATTAAACAAAAAAAGATATTATCTATCTTTATTTTTTTTGTTTCAGTTTTCCTTCAGACTGGTTTTTAGAAGCACCAAGAGAAATCTCTAATACAAAGGTTGTAAAAACATCATTGTCGTACAAAGACCGTTTTTTGATATTTTTTTTCATAGAACATTGAAATTAATTTTTCGTCTATAACTTTAAAGTTTTTAGGTGGGAGAGAATACTGAAGTAAATGCTTTAAACCTTGAAACCCTTCAACCTAGACCAAGGTTTAACTCCTTTAACCTTTTTTTTTGTTTATAAAGCTTACAACAAAGGCACATTTTTTTGTTATATTCTTCAGTTACAACTTAAATACACTGAAAATATATAAATAACTTTTTTATGTTTCTCTAGGAGAAGGTTCGACTGTTTGATTAATGGTGGATTCAGTCACAATTGTGATTATAGAAATGCTTTAGGTGATTTATCTAACCCTTATCTTTCATTTCTAATTTAAATCTTTACAAAATAAACCTGCTTGATTCATTCTCCCAAAAACCTTAACTATATATATTTTGCTTGTCTGTCTGTCTGTCTGTTTGTTTGTTTGTTTGTTTGTATTCAATAAACTTCAAAACGGCTCAACCGATCGGGCCAAAATTTTTGTGGGACCTCGCGTGACCCCAGGGAAGGTTTATGGATGATTGAATTTTCACAAGTTTGATTCTAACAAAACTCGATTTTTTAAAATTTTGAAAATCCACGACATTTTTATAAAATCCGCGATTTTTTGTTGTTGTGTTTTACAATATATTCAAAGAGAAAATGTTTACAAATGAAATAGAGGATGGGTGCGAAGCGCCCTTAAAGCCTTCTTTTATACTTCTTTAAACCTTCTTTAGTTTATCATTTTTCGAAGTGTATAACTACTATAATATCCTTATTAAAACTTTCAATTTATTTATCCATTCGTAAACCCTATCTAGTTTATTATTGTTCTTCTCTAAACCTTCTCTAGTTTAATATTTATTCTTCTCTGAACCTTCTCTAGTTTATTATTTGTTTCTCTCTAAACCTTCTCTAGTTTATTATTTATTCTTCTCTAATTCTTCTCTAGTTTATTATCTATCCTTCTCTAAACCTTCTCTAGTTTATTATTTATAATTATCTAAACCTTCTCTAGTTTATTATTTATCCTTCTCTAAACCTTCTCTAGTTTACTATTTATCTTTCTATAACCCTTCTCTAGTTTACTATTTATCTTTCTATAACCCTTCTCTAGTTTACTATTTATCTTTCTATAAACCTTCACTAGTTTATTATTTATCCTTCTCTAAACCTTCACTAGTTTATTATTTATCCTTCTCTAAACCTTCTCTAGTTTACTATTTATCCTTCTCTAAACATTTCCTTGTTTACTATTTATCCTTCTCTAAACCTTTTGTTTACTATCTATCTTTCTTTAAACCTTTTCTAGTTTACTATTCATCTTTCTATATCATTTCTCTAGTTTACTATTTTTCTTTCTATAACCCTTCTCTAGTTTACTATTTATCTTTCTATAACCCTTCTCTAGTTTACTATTTATCCTTCTATAACCCTTCTCTAGTTTACTTTTTATACCCCTCTAGTCTATTATTCATCCATCCCTAAACCTTCTTTTCACCTTATCTAGTTTACTATATATCCTTCTCTAAACCCTTTCTAAACCCTTCTATAATTTATCATTTATCCATCCCTAAGCTTTCGCTAAACCTCATCTAACTTACTATTAATCTTTAAACCTTCTCTAACAATTCGTTTCTCTATCCTTTGGAAACCTTCTTTCAACTTGTTCTAGTTTAACCATCCATCCCTAAACTTGCTCTAAACGTTCTCTTTTTTACGATGTATCCTTCTCTCGTTTACTATTAATCCTTCTCTAAACCTCTCTTTACCTTCTCTAGGTGCAGCTGAAGAGAGTAAGTACTGGGGTCATTCTTCTCCTGGTAAACGTATTCCTGAAACCCTGGAGAACATGGAGAATATACAGAACAGGGAACACTGAAATTATTCATTAGCATGTAAATATTTTTCTTATTTTCGAGTGTTTGATCATGTTTAGAATATTTTTTGACATAGGTTAAAAATTTAAAGATACCTACGCAAGCATTCCTCCACCGTTTGATTAATTACCAAGTTCTGATTTAAATTAAATATTTGAATAGTTTAAAATCAGTCGTGTCAGCACAATCTTTAATACAAATCAAAAATGTACAGGGTGTCCCACATCATGTTGGATCGTATACAGCTATAAATTGCGATTTTCGGGACTAATCAAAAATTTTAAAAAGAATGAATCATTTTAAAAAATTGTAAAAGGCTAGTATAAAAATTTACATGCAAGTTTTACGATTAGTATAATGCGTTTTTTTGGCGTTAAAGCTTGGAGATAATTTAATATGATATGGGACGCTCTGTACAAAAACAAAATATGAAAGTAGGAACCAGGAAAACAAAAACAATGAAGAAAAATTGTTGGGAAGCAAATGATTTTTAAAAGGAATTATGAGAATAATGCAATTATTGTACGCAAAAATTCCTTCATTCACAAGGCTGCATGCACACTTTTAAAGTTATGGGGCAGCTCAGTACTCTTGGTCGAACAGAGCATTCAAAATTAAAAATCTAATTTCTTTAAAAAAAGATTTCTTCGATCCGCTAGAGTAATGAAGGGTGTTTATACACGGATCGGTAGATCCGCAGATTTGCAGAGAAAGGTAGAAATCCTGTACACTGTACTAATATCCTGTACACTGTACTAATATTATGTACACTGTACTAATATCCTGTACACTGTACTAATATCCTGTACACTATATCCTGTACACTGTACTAATATCCTGTACACTGTACTAATATCCTGTACACTGTACTAATATCCTTTACACTGTATTAATATCCTGTACACTGTAATATCCTGTACACTGTACTAATATCCTGTACACTGTAATAATATCCTGTACACTGTACTAATATCCTATACACTGTACTAATATCCTTTACACTGTACTAATATCCTGTACACTGTACTAATATCCTGTACACTGCAATATTATGTACACTGTACTAATATCCTGTACACTGTAGTATTATGTACACTGTACTAATATCCTGTACACTGTACTAATATCCTGTACACTGTACTAATATCCTGTACACTGTACTAATATCCTATTATGTACACTGTACTAATATCCTGTACACTGTAGTATTATGTACACTGTACTAATATCCTGTACACTGTACTAATATCCTGTATACTGTAATAATATCCTTTACACTGCACTAATATCCTTTTCACTGTAATATCCTGCTCACTGTACTAATATCCTGTACACTGTAATATTATGTACACTTGAACATTTGTACACATATCCCAAACACTGTCATATTATCCTGTACCCTCTACTAATACTCTGAACACTGTAATAATACTTTGTACACTGTAATAATACCCTGTACACTGTAACAATATTATGTAAACTGTAATAATACTCTGTACACTCTAACAATACTTTGTACACTGTAACACTACTCTGTTCACTGTAATTATACTCTGTACACTGTAACACTACCCTGTACACTGTAACAATACTCTGTACACTGTAATAATACTCTGTACACTGTAATAATTTTCTGTGCACTGTAATAATACATTGTACATGTAACAATGTATTGTAAATGTAACAATGTATTGTACAGTATACAGGATCAATTCCTCTGCATGTCAACCCAACATTTTCTCTAAATGCATGAGTGTGTAATTGCTTGTGTCCTTTCCGGAATAAGACCAGGGCAAGTTTCGACCCTAAAGAACATGAAGTAAAAAAACAAATTCGCCTCATTTTCTTTTTATATTTTCAAATTTTTCATGCACTTACTCATTTAATTTTAAACCTTTCTCATTATTGTTTTCGATTAAGTCTGAAATATTATTAATTCTGATGAATCAATTAGTTTTACCATGAAGTATTAAAGGTTTCCTCCATCAGACTGAAAAGATACTGGGATAAGAAAATTTGATTTTTTGTGGTTAGAACTTAGTTATTTTTAATATGAAGACACCTTTCAATCAAAGTTATCCAAATAAAAAGCATGATCTAGGACATTTACGCAATAGTGTCGTAATATTTCATTTTGAAGGATCAAGACTGGAAAATATTGTAGTTAACATTTCATGACTATTAACCATACCACACTGTCAGCTGACTAAACATTGACTATTAACCATACCAGCACTTTCAGCTGTCTAAACATTGACTATTAACCATACCAGCACTGTCAGCTGATTAAACATTGATTATTAACCATAGCAGCACTATCAGCTGACTAAACATTGACTATTAACCATACAAACACTGTCAGCTGACTAAACATTGACTATTAACCATACAAGCACTGCCAGCTGACTAAACTTTGACTATTAACCATACCAGCACTGTCAGCTGACTAAACATTGACTATTAACCATACCAAAACTGTCAGCTGATTAAACTTTGACTATTAACCATACCACCACTGTCAGCTGACTAAACATTAACTATTAACCATACCAGCACTGACAGCTGACTAAACATTGACTATTAACCATACAAGCACTGTCAGCTGACTATACATTGACTATTAACCGTACAAGCACTGTCAGTTGATTTAGCATTGACTATTAACCATACCAGCACTTTCAGCTGACTAAACATTGACTATTAACCATACCAGCACTGTCAGCTGATTAAACATTGACTATTAACCATACAAGCACTGTCAGCTGACTAAACTTTGACTTTTAACCATACCAGCACTGTCAGCTGATTAAACATTGACTATTAACCATACCAGCACTGTCAGCTGACTAAACATTGACTTTTAACCATTCCAAAACTGTCAGCTGACTACAAACATTGCAACTACACGTCGTACGACCGAGAAATGAAAGTGCATGTGACAAGAGTTTAAGGTCAAAATAGTGAGTAGCTGATTGCAGGTTTGTTAATCAATTTCCATGACATATATTGTACGGTATACTTACTTCTACACAATGTCAACAAAAGATTAAAGATAAACCAGTTAGATTGCATGTTATAAAACCTGTAAACCTGTGTTATAGTAAACTTTTTAATTAGTAAAAAATAATGCGATAAATCCTGTAAAGGAATTGAGTCTTTGCCACAAACTCTGATTTTCTAATCCCTGTATATTTGCGACCTGGTGGTGAAAACCTTTGTTATTTGACTATCTGATCTTACAAAATTTATAGTTAAAAAGGAAAAGGTCTACAACATCGGGTTGCAAATATATAGGGATAAGAAAGTCAAGTTTTTGGGAAAAATTCAATTCCTTTAAAACAGCGAACATTCAAAAAGGCAAGTATACAAGAAATGACAACACCACAGTCATTGTAATTTGTTTGAAAAATTGCTCTAGCACATTCTATACCGTTATTCACTTTGTTAAATCCTATTCTGCGCTGTAAACCTTTAAACCTGAACCTGCATGCAGATAGTACAATGAGAACCATAAAACTCTAGAATGGGAATACGACTTTTAGACACAAGTTATGACTTTTGATGAACAGACCCCTTTCACTTAATAAGTGACTTAATATGTTAATAGTAAAAATATTTGCTTTGTGCAACATCAAATACACTTTTTAGTTTTAACAAAATTTTAAAATAGAGCAGTGAATTCATTTTCTGGCTTTGTATCTTCTAAATAGCTGATAATACTTCCGTTTTCTGTTCCTCTTTTATAGATCTTCATAAAATACACTTAACTATTACTTATATGTCGTCTTACTATTTCACAGTTTAATGGTACTCACTGTAGCTAAAGTTTTAAAAGTGAATTATTAAAAGTGTATATTCTCTAGACTCGAGCTACCAAAGGATTGTTTATGAGAGTGGGACGATCGGGAAAATCAGATTTCTCCACCTACCCTGATGACTTGCCCTACCCTGATATTTCATCCTACCCTGATATCTCGTTCTATCCTGATTTTCCATCCTACCTGGATGATGAGAGCTAAACCTGTTGACAACTCTAGTTTTAAGTGCTACCTGATCACTATGAAGATATACTACAATCCTCGTCTCGTAAACATCAAACTATTCCCTAAACATGAATATGATTAAAATAAAAATACGCTGGTTCAATCTTAATCCTGACAATATATTATTATAATTCCAGAAATATATATTAGAAATCTTAATCAAAAACTTAAAATTGTTTTCTCTTTTTCTTAATTATGAGAAGAATTTTTAAATTATAACAGCCATCGCTCGGCCCATTTTTCTACCAGAATTTTTTCAAATCTTATAATGTCCATTTTCATCTTAAAAATATAAAGGAAGAGTTCGCGAAAAATGAAAGGGGGTATAGGCTTAATGCGAAAAATAAGCGATTTTGATGGCTACTAATCTTACTTCAATCTATTGCGTCAATAAGGAGTAAATTGTTAAAAACTACTCATGCTGAAGAACGTAGCGTCTATACAAATTCAGAAAGTTGAAACATTCAACTCGGATCGTAAAATAATCAATTTAATTCCAAGCAAATTTTTCAGATATGACAACCAATAGTCATAGATTATTTTTCGACGAAGTCATATAAAGTTAATATTTCATAATATTTTTGATTTTTTAAAATAATATTTTGCTGGCGCTGGATTTTCGAACATTTCTGGAAAATATGAACATGTCGTCTTCATTATCAAAAATCCTCGAAACAGGAATAAATGTTTTCAAAAGTAACTATCGGATCATAAAAAAGTTTGTGGATTTCATCATATTGTTTCGCGGATATTCAAAATCTTCCGTAAATCAAATTTTAAGCATCTATAACCTTCCCTGTGGTTATGTTAGTTGCCTTAAAAATTCTGGGCCCGATCGGTTTAGCCGTTTTGACGTTTATTGATTACAAACAGAAACCCAGACAAGTAAAGTAAATATAAGAAGGTGATGCACAAAAGTTTTTATATTAAACCATGTTATAACTTTAACTCCTTGCAGTGCTTGTGCAGTGAGCCTAATTTACTCTTTAGTGTTCCAACACTAAATGCTCTAATGTTCTTAAAAATGAGATACATCTCTCTCCCTCTCCCCNATTTTTTCAAAGTTTGGCAGAGTAGCTTTTCTAAAGATTTAAAAAAGTAATTTTTTTTTCCTCTTAGAGTAAAACTATTATTTTTTATATTACTGCCTTTTTTGTCAATATTTGCCAGCAAACTTAATATAAAAAGTTTAGTTAAAATAAAATAAATTCAGTTTTTTACAGATCTTTGTAGTTAATGTAAAATGAATGACTATAATGAAGGGTATAAAAGAAGGTGGAAGCTGAAAGGTATGTAATGAAGCCTTTATTAGATTTAGTTTGTAAATCCCAGAAATGAGTGGAAAATGCAAATCAAACCCAATTAAAACCAATAATTTGATATACATCATGATATTTTTCTAGGGGGGGGTAAAAAAATTTCTAGGGGGGGGTAAAAAAAATTCCGGCGCGCTTCGCGCGCCAAATTAAAATTTTTTACCCCCCCCTACAGAATCCTTATATCCGCCCCTGTTTACAACGGTACTCTTAAACGCTTTGTCTGATCATGAGTATGAATTATATATGCATGTTTTTCGTTTAATTAAACTGTTTATTGTCATTTCTCACTATGAAAGGCATGTGCTATGCTACATGAACTACTGTGCTGTGAACTACCGATTTTGTGATCACTGAATCATTTAAACTACGCATAAGTTTTCTGGTGTAGTTCTTCAACTAAACGTTAGTTTAAAGATAAGATCAGATCTGCAGTAAAATTATTGTGCTTATTTGAATTAAATTTTTGGCATAACAATAGAAAATAAAAACCTCAAATAAAAGAAGATATAAGAAACAAAATGTCTTATTTATGTCACGATCGCTCAGCCTTGTGTTCGAAAATGTAAACTACGCTTAAAAGAAACAATATATAAATTTATTTGTAGAAATTAAAACTTTTCGATGCAGAAAAAAGACATTATCTTCCACCTTGTCTTTCGCCCAGTAACCTTTTTCAAAGATATGGTGGTACCTGGTGTAACGCCTAAATACTCCCAAAGATATGGTGGTACCTGGTGTAACGCCTAAATACTCCCAAAGATATGGTGGTACCTGGTGTAACGCCTAAATACTCCCAAAGATATGGTGGTACCTGGTGTCCTAAATACTCCCAAAGATATGGTGGTACCTGGTGTAACGCCTAAATACTCCCAAAGATATGGTGGTACCTGGTGTAACGCCTAAATACTCCCAAAGATATGGTGGTACCTGGTGTAACGCCTAAATACTTCCAAAGATATGGTGGTACCTGGTGTAACGCCTAAATACTAAATAAGATTTGAACAAGGGTTTTTAATAATTCAAATATGCCCACTAAAATTTAAATTAAAAATCGTAAGATTTTTCCATGTGAAGCTGTGGAAAGGATATATCTGAATAGAATTTTCTGTTGGTCGCCATTTTTCATTGAACTCTCCAAATGCAAGAAACAAAAATGTTCGTGGATAACTCTGTTTAAATTAGTTCATTTCCAAAAATAATAAAAGTCAACATTTTTTTCCGGGCACAGTTATTCGAACCACGGTTTTTAGTTTCATCCGTTGTATTCAATAAATGTCCCCCTATTCCTAATTTTAAAATAAAAATATTGTGATTTTTCCTAGTGTGACTGAAGGTGCGGAAAGGAGCTGTATAGAATATGAATGAGTAATCATATTAATGATTAATGATACAGGACAGGACACTAATTAATCAGTATATTCAGATTCATGAAACCAAATAGTAGTTCACTAATTGTTAAAACAAAACGCCCCTGTTCTGATTGAATATAGAGACTTTCTAGATTACTAATAAGATCTATAGTATTGTTTTAGACTAATATAGTGACGTAGCACACTGCAAACCAGACAGAAGGAGAAGGTAAAAATCATGCGACATTACTGCTACAACTTTGAGACATCGCAGCTCCAGTAGGAAACACGTTTATTCCTCTCAATAGCTCATAAATAAAAGGAGTTGTGATTGTAAATATTTTGAATTTTAATCTTAAGTGCAATTTAATTCAGTTTGACGTGACGTAGCCAAGAAACTTATATAAGATAGAAATAGTTCAAATTAAGGTGTTCACACTTAAATCCCTTGACACTGTTAGTAGAAACCCCTGACATTTTTTTCAAATTCGAACATACCAAAACCATTTTGAAATTAGAAACAAAATATTAGGAATGTCTCACATATTTTCAAATCTTTAACGTTATGTTCGTAATCTATCTATAAATTTAGCTTGTCTGTTTGTTTGTGTCCAATAAACGCCAAAACGGCTGAATCGATCAGGCCCAAATTTTGTGTGGGACCTCACGTGGCCCCAGGGAAGGTTTATGAATTATCAAAATTTCAAATAAAAGGCTAGTTTTGAAATACTTTCCTTAATGGTACCGTTAACTTATTTGGATAATTTTGGGGTAAACTAAATAGCTTATTAGCTTTTGATTAGTGATGGTCTTAACTTTTCAAAGACGACTGTGGCCGGAGAAAAAGCCGATTTTTCGTTCAGAATTGTCGTGCGCAAAGGGACGGTCCCTTTGTCTCTACTCTATTTGATGTTTTTTGTCAAAGTCCTAAAAAAAAGTTTTGAATATAAAATTAAACTATAGTATCTAAAAGTTAATTATAAATTTCATAATTTTTAATTTTTTTAAAAACTCTCTATTTCTAACATAACATTGTTTCGCGCATTAAAATTTTTGTATTGCTTTTCTGTAAAATGCTGAATAGAACACGGCATGAAAAGTGAAAGGGGCGCGCATACGGGAACGGGTCATAAATTATAATTGGGTAGTTGATAATAAATTAGACAACTGATTGAGGAGTGCCATCATCCGAGGGGGGGGGGGGCCGGAACTAGGATTTCGACCTTTCTGGCAATAAAAGATATCGGTACCGGCCCCTTTATGTTCGGTTTTATGACAAAACGTTCTGATTTCTTCTCATTTTGTGGAACATTTTCCGATGCAGCGTACAAAAGAATTTTAAGCAAAAGAAAACATTAAAAAACTTTTAGTACCCTATTTCACCTATTTTTAGAAAATAACTAAATTTTTTTTGCACATTTCGTTTTTTTTTGGCGAGTTTAAGACTTCTAAGCGACATGTTTAATCCTGATCTGTGCCACATTAATCTGTTCAGTTCCTAGATAAAATAGTTTTATAAATCTCTTCATGATTGCTTGTTAAACGCTTTGAATTTTGTTTTAAAAATATTATTAAAATGTTCTGAATCAGAGTACCTTAAACCTACTGATGGGCATCATTTTGAATTCCGTTTCTAGGTCCCTTTTGTGGTTCTTTTTGAGGTCCGTTTTGAGGTTCGTTTTGAGGTTCGTTTTAAAGTCCGTTTTTAGGTTTATATATCGAGATTCTTTTTGAGGTCCGATTTGGGATATTTAGAATTTTTGACGTTAAAAGTGCTCCACAAAAATGTGAGTTATTTATCACATTGCAAAATTGTATTCTCGAAAAGTTTTCTTTCATTACATTAAGCGAATTTTTTCTTTGCTTACAGAAATTAGCCAAAACGATTTTTAAAAACGAAAAACAAAAAACGGAAAACAATTTTAATTAGCAATCGTTTAGAAACTTGTTTTGGTTAATATTTTTGGTCAGAGTATAAACATTTTGTATAATGTTTAATAAAAGCAAATTTGTCCATAGCATGCAAATATGAATAAGGATTCACACCTCAAATTTTAGTGGAGCCTAAGTCTAAAAACTTTAAATGGTTATAAATAGTCCTAAAACCGATGGCACCAGGACGGCTGTATACCCTACAATTTTTAAAGAGATGAAATCTCATATATTCTTGTTCATAGACAGCTTTTAAAGGTATCGTTGTGAANAGAACATTGTACAGAGTACATGAAACTAAATAATATATTGTAAACTGTACAGTGAGCAGGTGTGCTGGAAGTACAATGAGAACATTGTACAGAGTACATGAAACTAAATAATATATTGTAAACTGTACAGTGAGCAGGTGTGCTGGAAGTACAATGAGAACATTTTATACAATAGAATCGGTCACTCTATAAATGTTGAGTTATTTTTAAGTATTAATATTTCAAACTGTGTTAAAGAAACATCTGGAATATTTTTTTAAAAATATATTCATTGTTATCGAAGCTTTTTTGGGGATATTGTTAATCTTAAGCACGCTTGATCCCTCAATTAAAGTTAGAATGATTTATTCAATCCTCGTTATTTACGACGTTTTTAACGAATATTTTTTATTCATGCAAGAGTACAAATGAGGATTGAGGATTTTATGGCTTTTTCAAGAATCTTTCGGTTTTCTAGTGCAAAGTCAATAATGGACTCTCGGTGCGAAAGGGTTTAAAGCAAAATGCAAGAGTGTGTTATAGTACATACGTATTATATTTAACACATCTGTCTATTCAGTCTTATATTTAGTCAATAGTCAATAGTTGAACAATGAAAGCAGAAGGTATTATGTCTATTCTGTATATGTATATATTTGACTTGTACGTGTCCCACTCTCAAGCTTTCGGTGTGTTCTGTATGTAGTAATCTGCAGTGCTCTGACCAAAGATATAGTAGCGTTTAGTGGAGAGTGTTTTTTTTGGTTTGTTTGGATTTAATAAACGTCAAAACTGCTGAATCAATGGAACCCGATTTTTTAATACTGCCGCTTGAAAACTTCTTATTCTCTTATTTGTTTGATAAATTAACTGTTAAAGAAACTGAGAATGTTTTGAAATATTCGGTAAAAACTCCTCTAGTCGTAATGGTAAAATTTACAATCTATCAGGAAAATTGTGGATTTTCGCCCTTTCTAGGCTTTTCCGTTTTGATATAAATACTTTTCAAGAAATAATCCATGTACATAATTTTCTCTAAAAAATAGTTTTCATCCTTTGATTAACAATTCTAGAAAAGCAATTTTTTTTAAGAGAAGTTTTTAATTGTCGTTGTAATTATGAGTTGAAGTTTTGCAACACAGACCTTTTAAATGTTCGCAATATTTTGTATATGGGGAGATTAATATATATGAACGGGAAAAGTATTTATAAATCATAGCTATAGCTATAATTGATTCAATGTTTGAAGATGAAAAGATTATCAGAATATATTCATTTAATTTGTCAATTCTAACCATAAAAAGACAAATGAGGAGTATTTTGACAAAACCAGTCAACCCCCTTGCCCTCTTAAAATCCCCCCCCGTGCAGGGGGGGGGGGGTCGGATAAAAAGTCAGGAAATATTTGCAGAAATCTTTGTTTTATTTTTAGTACTTGAATTTTTTTGTAAATGTCTATTATTTCTGCAAATAAACAACTTAAATTCCAAAATTCAAGATGAATATTTTTCCTTAAAACTTCAGGTTTGCTGATAAAATATATTCCTGTAATACTTCTGGCTGTTATCATTATCTACATCAAACTTCAACAACAACTTCCAAGGTACTGTTTTGCTAAATAATTTAATAACTAATTTTTTACATAAAAAATACCTTAATCTAAATTCTTCATTTAAGATATTTATTATATTTATAACAATTTAAAGTTAATGATTCAAGCTATTAAAAACTGTTGAAAATTTGAAAACATTTCGGAAAAAAGCGTATCTTGATTACAACCGAAATGCTAGTTCATTAATGATTTAGCCAGAAAAGGGGCCAATTTTACCCTAAAAATAAACCCCTGCACAAAAACTTCAGGGCTTCATTTGAGAAAAAAATACCAAAAAAATGGACAGAAATATGCGCAAAATTGTTTTAATCTAAAACGTTAACATGAAAACTTTCAGATTGCGTCATAACTTTGAAGAAAATATGGAAAAAGACGTATTAAACACCACAACTGCTCAAAATACATGCTCATACCAGACAAAACCATATTTAGGTATAAAAAAATTAGATAAAACTTTCAAAATAAAGAAAAAATACGTTTGTGCAGTATGAGAATTACTCAATATAATTGTCCAAAATGATTTATGATTATTATTATATTATGAATTCTGTTAGATCAAATAATCTAAGATTGAAATATCAAATGTTTACGCTTTCAATTTGTAAAGATTACAAAGTTGTGTCAAATGTCCATTCCTATTATTTGTTTTACATCCCGGACGTCAAACTAAAGTAAAGATGGAAATCTTATTTTTTTTATCACTCCTCTTATTGAAGAACTATTGAGAAAAACAAAATTGTTTTAAATTCATAATTTGTAATCGAAAAATTTAGTTTTTCTTGCAAAAAAATAGAACGAGAGGAGCAACGGAGTCACAAAGTAGGAACAGTAATGTCAATTGAGTTAGACCTTCACCTCCTGATTATTTTACAGTGGTCCATCCCACTTCACGTTTACAATGAGAACAGTATATAGAGTACATGAATCTAAATAATATATTGTAAACTGTACAATGAGCAGGTGTCCTAGAAGTATAATGAGAACAGTATACAGTGTACATGAATCTAAATAATATATTGTAAACTGTACCGAAAGCAAGTGTGCTAGAAGTATAATGAGAACAGTGTACAGTGTACATAATTCTAAATAATATATTGTAAACTGTACAGTGAGCAAGTGTGCTGGAAGTACAATGAGAACAGTGCACAGAGTACATGAAACTAAATAATATATTGTAAACTGTACCGAAAGCAAGTGTGCTGGAAGTATATTGAGAACAGTGTACAGTGTAGATGAATCAAATAATAAATTGTGAACTGTACAGTAAGCAAGTGTGCTGGAAGGTTAGGGAACCTGATGAGTTGCTTGGCAGTTGCCTGGGCGCTTGGCAAAAAATATGGACTTCAGGTCTATTCTTTTAAATATGAAATCTCCCATTGAATTAAAAAATGTGTCTTCAATCTTTTTTATCTGAACATTCGGCAGAAAGGAGGACAGATCTATAGGAACAAAAGCAAAATTCAAAAACGGAACTAAGAAAAACGATAAAAACCAGACCATTATTGAAAAGAATTGACATTTTTAGTTTATATAAATTTAATATTAAGAGTATCATATTTTAAATATTTGGCATCCACGCCAATACCGGATAAAAAGTCAGGAAATATTTGCAGAAATCTTTGTTTTATTTTTAGTACTTGAATTTTTTTGTAAATGTCTATTATTTCTGCAAATAAACAACTTAAATTCCAAAATTCAAGATGAATATTTTTCCTTAAAACTTCAGGTTTGCTGATAAATTTTCTAATTTTGTATTATTATTATTATATTATAAATATTTATTCACACACAAAGATATAAATACATATATAAATGGTTTAGTTTAAATTTGTATAATAAATTTTTGAAAATACAGGTTTCCACTTTATACACTTTTAATTAGATATTGAGAATGTCCGATTTTTATATTTAACAGGCAATACTGCAAGAAAAGCACTTAAGAAAACTCAGCAAAATATTCAAGGTGAAAAAAATTGTTTTAAATCCTTATTCAGAAAGAAAAAATATTTTAAAAACATGATAATGACCTTACGAGAGAATGCTGATTTAGAGAAGATAAAAAAACTACTAAGAAAATAGAATATTTTCCACCCTCACATTATTTATAAAGTTGAATTAGACATTTCTTAACTTTCCGAGGATCTCCTTGAGAAATGAAAAAATATTAAACAAATTATTCATATCAGAGTTTCATTTTCTTAAATGTTACTCTTACATGATATTCCTCCAAGTTTCTACTCCAAAAAAATTAAGAAGGTATCAACAAAAATGTTTAAAAACCAAATATTTCATTAATAAAGAACTTCAGCTGTAATTTTTTAAGGTCTTTTGACCAACATGACCGACCTATTATTCCCCCAACAAAGAAGATTAGGTTATAAAACGTCCCTGGGACTGTTATGTAAAATAACCACCAGTTCTGCGAAGTTTCATTTCAAAAGAAGATAAAATTGTGTTCAACTACTTTTTCGGGAAATTTAAAATTTTACTTAACCACAGGTTAACTCGGAACCCTAGGTAAAGTATAATTTCCTTAACTTCCCTGTAAAGTAGTGTAAATATTTATTACTGCCTTTTGACCAGCCAACTCACGAGACCCACGATTCTCTTAACAGAAAGACAAGTAAGTAAAATAACCATTAACCATCCGCTCTAAAAGTTTTTCTTGAAAATTTGTTGCTTTTTCGTGCATTTTCAGATTCTGTAGAGCTTAATGACAGAATTATTTTCTAAATGAGTGTATTTATTTAGAACCTAAAGACTTCTGAAGTATATTCTGATAAAACAATTAAAAACTGTTCAAATCTAACCTGGAAGAATTATAGTGCGGATCAACTTATGGCCGAACAGGTGAAAGGTTTTTCTTAAATTTAATTATTTTTTTTTAACAAGGCTTTTGGATCTTAGCACCCCCTTTTCCTAGGCATATTCAGGAATTTGTCTAGGGAGCTTAACCCTTTTAACATTCTAGCTCAGTTCTTTCGTGGCTAAATACCCACCGGCCCCCCGTATTAGTATCACGTTAATATAATGATAAATGATGTATTATTAAAACTGGTTTAAAATCCTCAAATTATTCTGTTTTGTTCTCAGGAATCTTGTAACAAAGGGAAACTTTCTGAGTATCTGAAACTACAGGTGTTTTCATTCAATATATTTTTAAAGAATTGATCATGATTAATAAAATATGTTTTAAAGTTTATACTTTTTATGGTATTTACTTTTTGGCGCGAACTGCATTGACAGCAGCAGCAGGAGCTGCAGTGATATCTAAACCAAATAAATAGTGGGTTCGGTGGAGAGAGATGTGCATATTAGAATATGCATATCTAAAATTTATACCTGGATTTCTTCAATTTAATCCTGGATTTTAAATTCAAATTCTTATATGTGCTTGAATCAGTGGCTAGATTTTATAATTTGAGAAAAAAATATATATAAAAAAATTCTTTCTTTGTAATTATCTTTTTCTACTTAAAGGGACAGTAAAGGAAAAATGATAGGGGGTATAGGCTGAAAGCTAATCACTTTAGCTCTTGATCGCGACCCATGAAAGTCATATCTGATGTTCCTGCCTCAAGAAATTGATATAAAACTGTGTCAAATATATACGAAAATAAATATATATACAATTTTGTATAAAAGTAGTAGGTTTAAACAGATCATATTCAGCAAATAAGCAACCAATCTGAAAACGATGATAGTGATTAGCTTTCAGCCTATACCCCCTTTCATTTTTCCTTTACTGTCCCTTTAAACATACATATTTATTGATGATTAAGCTTCAAACGCACTTTATGCACCTTTTGTCATAACTTTAGCGCTTAATTTGAACTCCCTCCAGTGAAAATGAATTCCCTCCGGTGGTCTCCAGTGGAGTCAAAATCTTACTACGAACTTCCGTGACTCGATGTTAAACCTAGATTTTATGTGTTGATTTTAAACCTAAAGAAACTGAGTCTTGGCTACAAACTCAAATATTTTTTTCTCTATATCTTTACAACCTTTGATATTTCAAACTAAAATATCAAGGGTCTCCGACATTGGGTGGCAAAGATATAGGAATTAGAAAATCTTAGTTTGTGTCAAAAACTTAGTTCTAGTTTAACAACTTAACTTTAAACATATATGATGCATATATCTTAGTTGCATACTTCAGGTCGGAGAACAGAATTGCTCCAAGATGGATTTATCTCATCCCAACGTTCTAATGGAAGGACTTAATCTAAAAATATACGCTCTCCAACCATTTAGGAAAACTATCATATAATCATTAATATTTAAAGGACAAAATAAACCGGTTGTATATATATCGCGGGTCTTTCATAGAGAACTATTTTGTACATGAACTTTTCAACAATTTTTAACAAAATTACTATATTTTTAGAGTTAGGTTATTAGGTTAACACACTTTTTCGGCCGAGTGCTGCGGCTAGGACAGGCTAGGAGGCCGAGCGCGGCGGCTAGAACAGGCTAGGGGGTTGGGCGCTGCGGCCACGACTAACTTAATCCTTGTGTTAAATATGAGATGCATGATTGATTGAAAATTGATAGAAGGGGGCGGGCCAGGGGGGTTCCAAAAATCGTTCTCTAGGAAATTACCTATATCGCTTTAAAGGAATTGAGTCTATGCTACGAACTCAAATTTTCTAATCCTTATATCTTTGAAACCCAATGTCGCATACATTAGATTTTTCAAAAAATGAGTTCGGTTATGTCAAATAATTAAAGTTTAAAATATCAAAGGTCTACACCAAGATATTGAGATTAGAAAATTTGAGTTTGTGACAAAGATATAATTCCTAAGATGGTGCGAATGGTAGGGTTGGAACAGGAAGGAGATTTTTAATCTATTCCAGTTTGTTGAGGAGCTAGAGGAAGAGGTAAAAATAGATGTTTGTCTTGTAGAAAATGTCAAAAAAATGTTGGTGAAGGGAAAGTTGAAGTCATAAACAGTTCACAAAGATGTAAAGGAAGATCGACGATAGACTCTTTTCCTAAAAAAAAATAATCGCCCGGATTTAAGGCGACTGAGAATTGTGAACCCCAGTCGGGAGCGACTGTTTAAGCCTTTTATGGCAGTATCCTGAAAGTTTCTAAATATTCTAAATAATATCTTTGAGCTGCAGCTCTATGGGAACTTTTGTGTTTATTATAGATAATCTAAATTGCTTGATCTCCATATCCATTGTGGGAACTTTTAATTTGAGGATCAATGCTTAATCTCTCCATTTCAGTTATTCCACCAGGGTACAAATACCATGCGAATAAAGATTTAATCTGAAAATTAACAGAAGATCGAGATGAAGTATTGTTCTCGATATCCACAGTACAAGAGTTCCCAGCTCAGTACAGAAAAGAATAATTTCTTTGAACAATTCAGGCGGTAAAGGTTGTGAAAAATATATCTGCAGGTCAACTTGACCTTGTGCTTGTGGGAGTTCATGTTCGTAGAGATGATTATCACAGGTAGAAACTATACATTGAGGGAATACAAAAGTTAAACTAAAATATAATCTAAAATGGCTTGGAACATTTTTGAAAAAATTCTTATATTTCAAAAATATTGATTTGGCTACGATTGGATATAACTATATATGGACCTGGTCAAGTTATGAAAGTTAGAGATTTGTTTTACCTGTCTTTTAAAAATTGAAGAAAAAAGTATAATTACTTAATAATTGTTGATACACTTAATAAGATAAAAAATACAGCCTCAATATGAAAGGTATTTACCCCAACCGGTTGTAACCCTTGAACATGACATAAATTGTTATGTTAATTTCAGGCTATATAAGTTTTTATTAATTATTCCGAATTTAAAACAATTTTGAGGTATGCACAATCAATACTGATTAGAGGCCTCCTGTATTCTAGCAATTCATGTCCTACTGAAGTAAATTGCACTACGATCAAAATATTATAATTTTTTACATATTATTTTTAATTTTAAATTTTAACAATATTCTTTAAATAGTTAAATGATAGCAGATGCAAATATTTTGACATTTCTATATTTCTTGTTCTTCATTTTCTTCTTATTTGTGTACATCTTTCATATTTCGACTAATTTTGAAAAAAAAGTTTTTGGGACATCCTTGTAGGTTGCCAAGCTGCTTACTTTAGCACTAGGTTGAGGGGCCTGCTTTCCTATTTTTCTGCACTTTGTTTTGTTCACACACGTTAGATGAGTTGTAATAATGATTTATTGTCTTCTATTACAAGCCAGATGTAAATCCTAGGGATTTTTGAGATCCATCAACTGCACCCATGGTTATAGGGCGTATGCAAATAATTAACTCTAGATCCCCGTCCTCTTGTTTTAGTATCAATCCCTTTAATAACCTCCCTTCCAGATCTCTCAGTGTATAACTTAATTGGGATTGATCAGTTTCAAAGCTTATTTAGTAATTATATCTGTAACGTTTATTTATGTTTAATAAGTTCCTTAAGATATATTCAACTGCTATAGTTCAGGATCTGTCCGAGTAGCTTCTTCTATCACTCATTGTTATCCTCGTTTTTATCATCATTGTCATCGTTGTTGCTATCATCGTTGCTACCATCATTGTTTTCATTGTTGTTATCATCATTGTTGTCATCATTGTTATCATAATGGTTATCATCATTGTTATCATCATTGTTATTATCATTGTTATTATCATTGTTATCTTCATTGTTGTCATCTTGTTAATATCATGGTTATCATCATTGTTATCTTCATTGTTGTCATCTTGTTATCATCATGATTATCATCTTTGTTATCTTCAATGTTGTCATCATTAGATCTGTGAAGAGCTATTCCACAATGAGTAGCGTCTTCGTTCTCAGAATCCTCTGGTTCCACTAGTGGTTCCACAACAGGTCTGTAAAGAGCTGTTCCACAATGAGTGTAGTCTCCATTCTCAGAATCTATCTAGCCAGCTTCTCCAACTCGATATCTTGTTAGCTGCTCCAGTTCAGTATTTATCTAGGTAGCTTCTCCAATTCGATATCTTGTTTAGCTGATCCAGTTCAGTATTTATCTAGGTAGCTTCTCCAACTTGATATCTTGTTTAGCTGCTCCAGTTCAGTACCTATCTAGGTAGCTTCTCCAACTCAATATCTCATTCAGCTGCTCCACTACATTCCCAGCTGCTTCCTTTATCATAGTAGCTGCTTCTAGAGCATTTCCAGAGGTGCTTCTAGAGTCTCTGTTATGTTAGCTGTACTTACAGTTTGAGCTGCTCCCAGAGCTATTCCAGAGTCTCTTCTATGTTAGCCTTACTTGGATTTTGAGCTGTTCCTAGAGTCTTTGCTATGTTAACTGGATCTGTTTCAGATATATGAAGAGCTATCTGTAAAGATCAGCGTCTCCAGTCTCAGGTTTATCTTCTGCACCTGGAATCCTAAATCTGACTGGATCTTCTTGCTGCTCCAGATATATGAAGAGCTATGGGTCTAACATCTATTCTGTATAAGATCCTGGAGTGTACTACTTCTATTCTCCAGCTTAGATTCAGACAAAGGGTTGAGGGGTTTTAGTATCTGGTCATATTTTAAATACTTCACTGTGCTTTAAATACTACAGAGTCAGCAACTAAATTCAAACTGATTCAGCATTTAAACACATATTCCTGGTGTATTTTCTATGCTATGAGATATCCGATCCCTGCAGCATGCAGAAAGCAACTGTCAAAACATTATATATTTTTAATCATAACTCCACTTTTTGAAGAGCTTAAAAATAACAAAAATGTCTTGAATTTCTAATATGTAAACAAATTAATTTGATTTTCTCATACTTGAACCTAAAATCAAAGCTAGAGGGTTTGGGCGGTGACAAAGTCGTCCCATTAATTTTTCAAAAATTTAACTTCTCTCTCTACTTTTGCCCAGTTCAGTTTGAATTGGTTCTCTATAGACTAATGAAGGCAGGTGTTTAGGTTCCGGAAAACTAAATATGGCGATGATTTATTATCAGCTGATTTTTACCTGGATGCCATGAACTGGTTTCGAGTCAAGTATCCAGGAGCACGGTTTCTAGTCTCCAGTGATGATATGCCATGGTGTGAAGAGAACCTGGTCGGAGAGGAAGTTTTCATGGTAAAAATACAAGCAGACAGCTTGATTTAAATCCAGATTAGGCAATAAATTACAGTCGTCGTATATATCAATAAATGCAGACAACTTTCGGTTTCATTTTTCGATTACAACATAGCTGTTTGAACAGCATGTTTGCACATAAATATATAGAAACAAAGAAAAGCTGTCAGTTAACAGCTTCTCTATGTTTGCTGTAAACCTGTAATTTGACAAAAGCTTGTTAGAAATCAAAACTACTGAATATTTTCAATAAAGGGAGGAGGGGCTAATGTGATTTCTTAGATCGGGTCAGGAACAAGTTCGTTTGAAAACAATTTAATAAAGATAATAACAGATTTCACAAATAATATTCAACGCATCAAAAGGACTGCGATGACTGCAGACGTAATTTCAAGTGACCTTTCATTTAATTAAGAGCTAGAGGCATGTTTGATATACGATCACTGCGCCTTTCAAACATTAAATGAGATATCATCATTTTTCTGTCTTGGAAAAGTCTTCAATTCTGACCCCTCATTCCATCATCTCGGTTAATATATATCCACAAGGAGCGGGGGAAGGAAGGCGGCCATAAGCCACAACATTTTCCCATTCCATGCCACATATTAGCTTTTTTGCACTAAATTTAAACACGGCTTTAATGTTGTGGCATGTGGAAGACTGAACGATTGTGGCTTATGGCTAACGGAAGACAAAAAAGCCAATTTGTGACATGGAAGGGGAAAATGTTGTGGCTTATGGCCGCCTGTCTTTCCCCGCTCCCACAAGTTGCATTTACAGAGAAACCACAATTGAAAATAATCACATTTTACACAAAAAAACTAGGATATCACATTTATTCTTGATGATATGACGGTTTTAAGAATACCATTGTGAATTGGAAATTGAGAGTTACTTGAAATTACGTCATTAGTCCTTTTACGAAAGGCTAACGAGTAAGGCGGGTTAAATCTTGTTCTTTATAAATACTTTAGTTTAATTAGAGTAATGTAGTTGGTTCGAACATAACAATAAAACTTCAAACATAATTATATGACCCCGCACTCTGGGAGAATTAAAAAAATAAGTAAGTTGCACAAAGGAGATAAATTTTCTATTGTTTTAATCTTTTTTTGAATAACAAGACAAAGGGCAACATTTTACACGCCAAACTATGCTAAGTTGTACGCAAGATCGAAATTTTAAACGTTTTAATCAGAACCCCTGTTTTTGAAGAGCTATAGAGAATAACAAAATTGTTTTGAATTTCTTATTATGTGAAACAATATAAATTTGTTTCACTCAAACCTGTGTGTGTAAAATCAAAACGCACTTTGTCATTATTAAAAAACTAATAAAAAATACGTAAATCATGTTGCATCAGATCATTGATTTTAATAAGAACTCATTTATTTATTGTTTATCTCTAGGTAGGAGGAAGAACACCGGAGCTGGATTTAGGAAATTTTAACTTAAAGAATTTTTACTCCCACCTTTTATTTTTCTTTCTAAGCAATTTTCTATGAAAACTGAAGAAATCTAGAGAAAATGTAATTTTTTTTTCTAATTTCATTAATATCGGTCTCGGACACCATTGGGTTAAAAAATGGGAATTAAAAATCAACAAAGATTAAAACATAAAGAATAATTATTTATAACACTGTTATTTTGGTTCGCAGTGTTATACAGTTTTTGGACAGAAATTTTCTTTTTATCGGGAAGGTTTAAGCCTTTTGTCCTGAGCTTTAGCGAGGGACAAAATATAATATAAAAAGGCGAGAACCTTCGAGATATAGAGAAAATTTAAGTCTAAAAACTTTATAGCACGTCGTGCCAAAATAACAGTGATATAGGTAATTTTATGAAACGTTTGTGTACTTATTTCAATGGCTATTTTTAGATCAAATAAGCTTTTAAACAAAGCAGAAGTCAAAATATAAAGTTGATTTCAATTGAAAAATAACATTTTACTTAGCAAAAACGTGCGTTTTTGTTAAAAACGTTGATTTCAATTGAAAAATAATATTTTGGAAATATCCTAATTTTTTGAACCAACCAAAACTTTATAGCACACGTGGTATAATTTACAGATAATTTAACTTTATAGCACGTTCATTCTGACATTCACAATGAAGTGAGGAAGAATGATAAATTAAAGTAAATGATAGTTTTTTTAAAATTAATTTATAAAGCACAAAACAACAAATTTTTGTAATGTCATTTAATTTTGTTGTAATGTCTTTTCTTATCTGCAAATGGTATATTTCTATTATGATTAATTTGTCAAAATTAATCAAATCTTGACAATTCAGACAACAGTAGCAATCAGTTTTCATACTTTCTCTCTCCGAAATATTGAGCAAAGTCAAAGTTAATAAAGAAGGAATTTGATTTATGATTCTATTTGATTTATTCAATCTTTACTCTACATCCCTTAAATCTATCGAGAAATAGGACCACAGAAATTCCACTAGGGAACGGAAATTTGAATGGAACGGATGAACCGTTAAAAATAATTAACGGACAATTTCGTTAAACCTACATTAAATATGTATCTATTAAATATTGAGACCAAAACCTTCACATTAAATGATTAACAAACAAAATTTTATGGAATTTGACGGATAAATCTGTTAACCAATGAAAAAAGTTATTAATTAACTAAGAGCAGTTAATTGATTGGTATATTTGTTAAGTTTGATTATCTAACCATTATCAAACGTTTTAAAAAAAACTAAAAACGTCCCCATCCCCATTGAGATTTAATTTCATAAATTTCTTTTTTCTTCGTTCTTTCTCTAAACTCTCAGTTCTTCATAAGTATATTAAGTTTAAATTTTATCAGCGATTTTATCCAAGTGCAATCATTCAATAATTGACTATGGAACATTCTCCGTTTGGGCAGCATATCTAGGTTACAGAGCTGGTGAAACTCCGATATTGTGGTTAATAAATTTATTATCAACCATTAAAATTTTTACAATTTTTAAAAAGTGAAGAGTTTTTTATAACATTTCTTCATACAATACATACCAATAAGTTTGCATGAACAAACAGCCTGAAATATAAAAGCAAATAGTATTTTTAAGGATTTAAGTGTCCCAAATATCCAATGCGAGATTTCAAATTTGATTCCCATAATTCATGATTACGCTTGACTTGAAATTTCCTATTTATTGACTGATATAACAGTTCAAGCTCTGTGTATTCAGCTGGAGGAGAAGTTATTGTTTCAAGTCAGCACAGGTTGGAAATAGTAATAATCATAAAAATTTATAGAATGGTGGAAAAAAGATGATATTAAAAGGAATTGAGTCTTTACCACAAACTCTGATTTTCTAATCCCTACATCTTTGGAACCAAATGTTGCAGACCTTAGATATTTCAAACTATGAATTCAGTTAGATCAAATAATCTGAGTTTGAAATATCAAAGGTTTACAACATTGATATCTAAAGATATTGAGGTTTAAATATTTGATTTTGTTCCAAAGACTCATTTCCTCTGTCTCGGATCTGATGAAGATTAATTAGAAAAGAATGGTAATAATAGTTTATATAATTGTCTACATATTTTGTACAGAGGACCAGCCCTTAGTGTATCAGGGTACCTGGGTTGGTACAGAGGAATACCAGGAAAACACAATAAAAAATCCATAAGACATCAATCCTACAATAAACCAAATTCATACATCAATCGTAAAATAAACCAATTAGCAATCAATACAACATCAATCCTACAATAAACCAAGCAGAATTTCAAAAACATCAATCCTACAATAAACCAATCCATAAACATCAATCCTACAATAAACTAAGCAGCATTTCATAAAACATCAATCCTACAATAAACCAATCAGCCAATCCATAAACACCAATCCTACAATAAACCAAGCAGCCATCTATACAACATCAATTTTACAGTAAACCAAGCACCACTTCATGATTCCTCATACAATATGCCAAGGACCAATCCATTAAACATTAATCCTACAATAAACCAAGCAGCAATCCATGCATCAATTATACAATAAACTAAGCAGTAATCTTTACATCATCAATGCTACAATAAACCAAGCAGCAATCTATACAACATCAATCCTACAATAGCTAAGCAGAAATCCATTCAAAATATTATAATAATATATATAATAAGAAAACGAACTTCAAATAACAATCTTTAAAGCTAGTAGACCAACTAATAATATCCATGGAACCATCATAAAGAATCTAAGAAATGCGCAAAACATGTGGAATTTCAATAATTACAAGTATTACAACTATCTAACCACTATTCCATAAGGTAAGTATTTAAAATATTCAAAACTACTTATTAACCCACTCATGTTTTAATTTATTTAATTATAGATTTCCCGACATGAAATTATCATTTGGAATCCAGTATCTCATACTTCAAAATGGATTTTCCCCAGACTCTTATATGTAATTTATAATAATTTCTACCACGTCAAAATCATTTCTCAAAATATACAGATGTAATTTTTTATTGATTTAAAATATAGTTGTACAATAATAAGACAAATTAAATGATCCTATCAACTAATGATTAGATGAGAAAGGAAACCCTAAGGAAGAATACAGGGATATCTAATGATGAGTAAAAGGAAGGATACAGGGATATCTCATGATGAGTAGAGTAGGGAAACCAAAAGGAAGGATACAGGATTTTATCTTAGTTAAGGACCTTTGTAATTGTTTGGTCTGTTGTCTGTTGGGTTGGCACACAAGGGGGGGGGGGGAGTTGAAAAACTTTGAAAACTAATATTAACAATATTAATGGATAACGTAAAATATTAAATAAATTTATAAACAGATCACAACTGAAATAATATTTTTTCTGCAGTGTCTACAACTTTACTTGACGATATAAACTATCGATAACCAAAGTTTAACAAATCGAAAATAACTCATTCTTGGTTCTAGCAATTGACAAAGTATAGAGGAGACATCAGACAATCTAGTAGCACCTAATTAAAATAAAAAAGAATCAAATCAAAATCCTGTTAAAATTTTTAAAAAACATTCAAAATAAAGCAAAAATAAGATTTGTTGTTGTTTGCCCGAGTTTATTTAACCGCCGAGCATCTAAATATAATAATTATAATTCAGAAATAATCCATTAACAAATATAAATAAATAAAACTGGTTCAGGCGTAGGCCTGGAGTAGGAACTACAGGATATATGATTACATTCATTACATATTTTTAATATTCAAAATATAGAAATATAAAAATTTTATAATAACCAATGACGTCATTGTAACGTTTTCACTTCTTTTCAAATCTGATCATTGCAATCCCTAGGGTTGGTTAAACTTTCTTAAGTTGGCAGTGGAGCTCAGTAGAGTAAATGGTATTGATTCGGCAGTAGGTCAGTGGTATCACTGGGAGTATATTTGCCAGTGGTCGAGTAGACTTGGTACGGGTTCAACCAGGGTTTAATGGTTTTCCAGGACGGGGTTCAATGGCAGTGTTGTTGATATTAACTAGAGTAAGAATGTACAAGATCCTGATTAGGAACTGCTGGTCTGTAGAATACTAGACTAGATGTAATGTATGTAGGATGGTTCAAGGATTAATCATGAAGGGTCTCCTGGGTTAAGAATATTTCTGGCTTCAGCTTCCATCTGAAATCAGTTTTTTATTTAATAGGCGAGAATATATTCAGGTAAGCGCTTGAAGCAATTGCAAGAAATTGTTTTAATGTTTTTATTGACTTATTTATAAATAAAAAATTTTTGGTTGGAAATTGATAAAATTATGATCTTGTTATTACCTGACTAATATCTAGTGAATTAAAAAGAACTTGAATAAACTTTCTCGCGTTAATCCTGAAATTATATTCTCCAAGAACATGACAAACATCGCTGTAAAAGCATAAATCCTCGAAGAGTGCTGGGAATTTTCCCTTGAACCGTGAGAGGCCGGCCTCCGCCTGTTTATACCGGAACACAGAGTTTAGCTGGTAGATGAAGTCCATAACCTCGTCCTTGGCGTCCTCGTAGTTCAAGGGAATATCAGAGGAATCGGAGTCCAGATCACGGTTGGAGTCGGATTTCGACGTCTCTTTGGTTGGATTCCACGATTTTCTTTTCACCTCTGGACTCTGTTGAGAGGATGGAAAGCTGGAGGAGAGGAGAATAGAAGATCTAAAACAAAACATTTATAGATATTGTAAATAAATAAAAAACAAAGTTTATGAACTATAAAATGATTTACGGCATCATGCGAAAAAGTAAATATATTACCGTGGATCATCCTTTGAGACGGTAAGTGATGTGGCTCTGGGTCGGACAGACGGGCGCAGTCTACAGCAAGATAAACAATAGGAAGGAACATGACGTGTTGAAGTATTCAACCAGGCGTCTACCATACCATGCAGCTTAGACCGGGGAGAAGGAATCCTATCCTCCGTCTCAGGGTATAGAACCTGATGAAAGAGAGGGTAGGCTATACCCCAGTAGGAAGGTTCCTTGGAGTTGTCAAACCTTGACATTATCCAAGCAGGTTTATTAGGTAAATTGGAAGGTTCGGATACTCCTTTCCTGCTTCCTCCTCCTCGGATCATTCTATAGTCTAGAGATTTAGTCTTTGAGTTGTATGAATCTTGTCTACCAACAGGAGGATATTGAGTCAACATAGTATCTCCATCCTCGGACTCACTCAGCTCCGGTCTACGCTTGATCCGACTCCGGACTAAAGATCCTTGTCCATAGTTATCTTGAAATGTGAAGGAACCAATAGAGCTGACACTGCTAACACTTGTTCCTTGACGTATAGAACTTGGGGTTGTGTCGAACTTCTGTGCTGAAAACGTAATCTGAATATCAGTAGATCTGTTGATGTCAGGAACTTTAATGCTGGTGTCGGAAATCTGATAAGATGTATTGGAGGTCAGAGAGGTTTCCATCTGCTGCCCTCCACTAGATGTGGTACTAGGATCAAAAGATTCATCAATACATTCCATCTCGGACTCAGATTTCATCTTGGTCCGTTTATGGAAGGTTCTTGGATGAGGAACAGCAATAGCTCCATTTTGAGGAGCAGCTGTAATATGAGGCTGAATAACAGACGAAGATCCATTCTGAGAAGCAGACTGAAGAGCAGACGAAGCTCTATTTTGAGGAGCAGTTGAAGCTCCAGGTTCCTCCAATATATTCTCAAGGGAGAATATTTCTCCAGGTAGGTTCTCTGGACTGGCAGCAGGACCTGGAGCGGAAGGTTCCTTCAAACTAAAACTCAATCGTCTCTTATATATTCCAGAACCATCCTCAGAAACGTCTGCTCTCTGTTCAACGCTTGACAAAGGTGTTCCTTCTCTACTTGGAGGTAAAGATCCTAAACGAGAATATTAAGAAGTTGAATTTAAAAAACTAAAGGGTTAAATGGTAATTCTAAACTAACCTGTAGAGATGGTTTTACTTCGCTTTCTCAAACTGTTTCTAAGTTTGCTCGTGAAACTTGAACCTGATTTCCCACCATCGGAGAACCTTCGATTTCCCTCACTTTTCGATTCGTTTTTCCCGCTTCCTGAGGTAGAAAACCAGCTCGAAATCTTCTCCGAAAGTTTCCCTGGCAGTGGGAATCCTGGTTCAAGAGGACTTGGTCCTAACTCCAGCATGTTCTGTGATAAACTACTATCCGTACACTCACTCATGGTTTTAACCCGTCTTTGCTTGTGCTCCTCAACATTAAGAACCTGTTTCCGCTCCGGGTAGGACTGCAGCTCACAGGAAATAGTTTCATCCGGCCATGATTCTGACGGGACAGGACTCTCGTCGCCGAATCTATTGGCATCGGATACGTCCGGGAATAGATTGTCTGTTACTCCCAACCATTCGTAAGTAATCGGCCATGTTTCTGTTCTAGCGTGACGAACGGTTGCCCAACCTCTAATCCCCAGAGCATGTGTTCCAACTCGTGTGGTTGCGACCAGACCTATAAAGTATCAATTATCAATAGATATTAAGTAAAAAAAACGCTTTATATCTAATTATTGAATATTAACATTATTTTTCTATTTTTAAATCTTACCTAGAGCATAGTAGGCGGTTCCCTTGATGGTTAGAACCTGGCAGGATTCAGCAATATTTACGAGAAGATTTAGAACTCCTTCCTTCTCCAGTTCAGCACTTCCTATTGGAGAAGTTGCAACATGAGCTAAACCCCAGATGGCCGCCTTGATCTTTAACCAGGTTTCTTCCAGGCTCTCGTGGGTCAAGGAGACAGATAAGTTCTCAACCTCTCGCAGAGTCTGGATCATCTCCCAAAATGACTTTTCTTCAAGCAATAAATCTAGTCCAGATCTTAAAAAAAAAAAATATTTTTAGAAACCAAGGTCGGGTTATAAAAATTAAAAGTAAAGAAAAGGTGATATTAACCTTGTCTGGGCAAGCTGACCGTAAAGATGAGATGGAACAAAAACGTCCTTAGCAGTTCGTCCATCACCACTTCTTCTTCCATATCCGCCGTGTCCATACAAATCTCTGATATAAAACTAATTAGTTAGTATCATTTATACAACTATTTTCCCCAGGGGGGCGGGGCAGGTTTGGGGAAAAAATGAAGAAAAAAGGGGGATGGGAAGGGAAAAATGGAAGAGGGAAGGGAAAAGTGGAAGAGGGAAGGGAAAAGTAGAAGAGGTAAGGAAAAGGGGAAGATGGAAGGGAAAAAGGGGGAGAGAGAAGGGGAAAGGGAGAAGAGATGATTTGCATCTTCACAAAAAAAAACAATATTTAACAAATAACAGTATCGGAAATGCTTTCAAAAAAATCTTAGGTGGGACCTTGAAGTTGATTTTAGGGCACCAAAACGCTCCATTATACTACTAAAATCCAAAAATTTATATAACTTAAATGAAAATCGTTTCCAAACAACTAACCTTTGGTGCTCTGTGAAACCATCGTTAATAATTCCCTCGAGAAGGATCACATACTTTAAGTTGAAGGACTCTGCCCATACCACCAGCTCACTGGACAACCAGTTGTTGCTGGACATTAGGTTAAACCCGCTGCCAGATCCTAGAAACCTAGAATATTTGTTTTCAATAAATCATTTCTAATAAATTAGACAATCCCTCACATTTATGTGGGAAACCCCTAGAACATTATCAGGGATTACAACTAATTCGAAGTAGCTACACTCTTCTAGCCTTCTGGTTTCACTCAATCAATTTATCTTTCAATCAATCAATCAATAAATCAAACGGTTAAGGACGCCCTATGACCACATCCCAATCCAATTGCAATTGGGATAATAAATTTTTTTTTATAAAACACCTCGTTAAAAAATTGCAAGATTTGTATCTAATTTATTTATCTATAATGCATATTGTATATTTACCAGGTGTCTCTGAAAAAAGCGTGTTTTGGCTTTTTAGCCAACTAAAATTTATAATCTAAAATTACGTTTTAGCCTTTAAAATGTACTCGAAATGTAGTCGCTACCTATTCAAAAGAAGTTAAAAAAATTTGAAATCTTTTACGTCTTCCTGTTTTAAAAATCCTCAATTTTACTATTGAAAATTTGCAATTTATTTCATTCTTTCTTATAAAAAGCAGAGATAAATTTTTATTTTTTATTTTTTAAAATCTTCGAAATTTTTTTCATCGACGACCCCCCCCCCATTGTGTGTATAGTACCTGGTTACAGCACTTTAAAGCACATTTGAACGATATTTAGTACGCTAAAAAGCTAAACACACTTTTTTCAGAGACACCCTGTGTATAAAGTAGTGATCTTTGTTTGTTTGTCTATCTGTTAGTTTGTTTGTATGTCTGATCAAAACTAATGAATACTTATTAAATACAAGATCGAGTTTCTGCGTTTGTATAATTAAGCTGGAGTTCCTGGCGAGTAAAAAAATTGATTAAAATCATCAAAAAAATTGAGACAAATTTAACCTTGTGAGGAGGATCCTTCCGCGTCCTCCAAGTCTGACCAAGGCCTTCTGCCCGGGTTCGCTTAGTAGACTTGACTTGGCTGCAACCAGGGACTCCAGGTACATCTTGTCATCACAGACCTCTTCAAGTACTGCCAGGGCAGTTGCAGAAACCTAGACAGGATTGTAAGAATTATGTAGTAAACCCCATTTTTATAAACCTAAACACTCCTAGATATTTTAAGTTAAACATTCTCTGTAACCTTACTACGCTTGTAAACAACTACATAAAACCTATCATTCCTTAAACCTAACTACTCTTGTAAATAACTACATAAAACTTGTAATTACGTTCATTAATTTATCCTGTACCATAGAACTCACAATATACGTTAGTTGGATCAGATCAAATAATCACTATTTGAGAACGAAGCAGTCAGCAAGGTTCATGTTAGGAAGGATGTGAAGGTGGGATTATAAATATGGTAGAACGGGTTAGCAAGGTTAATGTTAGGAAGGATGTAAAGCTGGGATATTAAATATTGTAGAACGGGTTAGCAATGTTTGTGGTAGGACGGATGTGAAGGTGGGATTATAAATATGGTAGAACGGGTTAGCAAGGTTCATGTTAGGAAGGATGTAAAGGTGGGATAATAAATATGGTAGAACGGGTTAGAAAGGTTTGTGGTAGGCAGGATGTAAAGGTGGGATAATAAATGTGGTAGAACGGGCTAGAAAGGTTCATGTTAGGAAGGATGAAAAGCTGGGATAAAAAATATTGTAGAAAGGGTTAGCAAGGTTTGTGGTGGGACGGATGTAAAGGTGGGATAATAAATATGGTAGAACGGGTTAGCAAGGTTCGTGTTAAGAAGGATGTAAAGGTGGGATAATAAATATGGTAGAACGGGTTTGTGGTAGGCAGGATGTAAAGGTGGGATAATTGAAATGGTATAATGGATTAGTAAGACGGATGTAAAGGTGGTATTATGGAAATGGTAGACCGTATTACAAGGGATATTAGTTCCAAAACTAACACTTGGCCCATTTCTAACACCGAGTGTTAGAAATGGGCCAAATCTGCAAAGTTATCTTTTTCAATCGTATATATCTTTAAATCCAAAGGCGAGTAGAACAAAATTACACCATATATTTATAAGAACTGGCTAAAACTATATATTGAAACAATAAATTTCAATTATAAACTTATAATAAGGTGTGAAAATTACTTTTTGATGATTCTTGATTTGATTTTCGAACATATCCCTATTTCGAAACAATTATCGGATTTTAGCTCATGACGCGTTTTTGGAACAAATCCTGGTTTTGAAACAATTACCGGAATTCTTATTAATGTCAATTTTTAAGCATTTACGCACATACGTAACAAAAGAAGATTTTTCGATCAGGAAAAATATAAACAAAATAGAAAATAAAAACAAACAGTTTTTTAATACTTTTGATTTTAAAAAAGTTTATAATTGGCAATTGTTTTTCTCGTCATGTTAAATAAGATTTTGGTTATAGTTTTTACTATCCACTTTTACTCTGGATATGGGCCGGGATTCCAAAAACCCAGTCTTTCAATTTGTGCCCATTTCTAATACTCAATTTTAGATAAGAAAGAATCATGGCAGGACAGGCCTAAAGGTGGGTTCTATGTCAAAATTTCCGGTATTAGAGAATCTGCCCCCTTGCTGAACCGTTAGCTAGCGCTTTTACAGTCAAAAGTATCTCTTTAGGAATCTGAGATATGAAATTTAGTAGTAACCTTATATGAACTTTGATTATGATTACCTTTAGACATAAACAAGATACATGAAATTGAAAGTGTTAATATACTTTGGCACAAAATCAAGTATTCTTTTAATTTTTACAGGTAATACAATGTTCTAACTGGCCTCAAATACGGTTGAAATAGGGAAAACCTAAAGCATTTGGAATTAATACAAGTAGTTCTATAAAACATGAGTTTTCTCAAAAAGATTTCGATGAAAAGAGTAAGGATTCCCATTTTTCTCAACGATTTTAATTTCATTTTCAAACCCCACCAACCTTTTTTTTGAGGCAATTTAAAAGTCTTGATTTTGTTCAAGCGCACTGTGTCATGCTTACCTTTAAGGACTCTCCCTGAAGCTGCTCAACCAAGAGTTCTACTCCGTACTGAGCAAAGCTAGGAGCTCCAATCCTAGCTAGAACTCTCAACCATTTGATTGTGTAAATCCGTCCTGCTTCAGATGTTCCTGACAAAGCTTTGCTCAGTAGCATTCTCCAATCTGCAGTTCTGTCAAATATTTAAAAATTAGGATTATGTGTTTCAAATACAAATGACTGTCAAAATATTTAGCAAGAACATGCGTTGAACATTTTTGAACTTATTTCTTTAAATTAACTAACCTGTAATCAATAGAACTAATAATAAGCTTGAGATAAACATCCATCCTTGAAGTGAGAAGAACCAAGAGCTGAGATAAAGCTCTTTGTTTCTCCAGAAAACCACGACCTTGCTCTGTTGCAGTCAGTCGTCCTAAAAGTAAATTAACAATAACGTTTTTGTATTTAAATGTTTAGTGTTATGAATATTTTTTTTTGAATCTTCAGTATATCTGTTTCTCTTAACATCAACCTTTTTTTAAACATTGAACAGCCAAATGATTTAAAACCTATGAAAAGGAAGAATGCAGTACCTATGAATAGAAAGTAGAGTTGGCAAGCTGTATTACTGAGACGGGTTGGAGAGAACCTACAATCATGAGGAGAATTCGAACCTATCACTTCCTCAATATAAACAAACACGTCCTGGAGTAAATCATTTAGCAGAACCGAACTCTCCGGCTCGACACCTCGTCGCTCTGCATCCGTTACGAAGGACGTAGAAGAGATGAGGAAATCAAGAAGACAGCAACCAATCCTACCGTGCTCCCGGGTTCTAGGGTTCTCCAGCTCCAGTCTACTGAACATGTTCCCCGAGGGTTTGAAATAATCTGTCAACTTCTTAATAAAATTTTTAAAATTTGAATCTTCCATCTTCTTGAGACCATCGCTTGGCCATCTAAGAACTGACATGATGATATCCCATCGCCAAGATTGGGGATCCCGGTTTGGTAAAACCTGCGAATAATTTCAGATTTAAATCTTCTTTGAAATATTAAACAGTATACAATTAATTATACCTGGGATTCCTTTATACTAGCAATGACTGCCAGCTCTATTGAAGTTGCAGTGGATTGAGAGGGCGGAGCACCACTAGGAGAAGGAGCCGGGATAAACAATTTATCTCCAACGAACCCCTCTCCCTGGTTTAGCCCTGTAGACTGAAGAGCTTGTTCCAGGAGAAGTGAGTAGGGTCGGGTTCCTTGTTTCTTCAAGGTGTGTAGACGCTGTAGAGATGTAACGGCAGATATTGCTCGATTAGATTCACATTTATTAAACGTCTAAACATTAAGATAAGATAAAGATAAGTTATTAAGTTCAGAAGAACTTGTTTCTACCTGAGTATTTGTTGCTATATGATCTGCTAGCTCTGGAAGGCACTGAGATAATGAACCTATCTCATGAGGAAGAAGTAAGGTTGCGAGATGAAGAACCTGACCTAACAAAACTGTAGCACGCACTGACAGGACGGTATCACTGCTTACTATCACCTTAATCATAGGAATATTAGGCTCTTTCCAGAAGCCGTACTTACATTTAAAGTATTCCTTAAAGGGAGTATTTACGAAAAATGAAAGGGGGTATAGGCTTAATGCGATAAAAAAGCGCTTTTGATCGCTACTAATCTTACTTCTATCTGTTGCGTCTATAAGGAGAAAATTGTTAAAAACGACTAATACCGAAGATATTAGTCGTTTTTAACAATTTTCTCCTTATAGACGCAACAGATAGAAGTAAGATTAGTAGCGATCAAAAGCGCTTTTTTATCGCATTAAGCCTATACTCCCTTTCATTTTTCGCGAACATTCTCTTTAAAGGGAAGCTCAACCTAATTTAAAGAGGCCACCTTTTTAAATAGTTGCACGCCCAATTCAAAACGGTAACCTTTGTTATAAAAGCAACAACGACGAAGCTATCATTTTTCTAAATGAATAAGTGTTTAATTTTAACAATTTCCTTCTTTAAATCTACTGCTTGAGTCCCCTAATTGGAAATTGTTCTGATGAAGGTAACGTTGTGAGTAAAACATGCCTCTCTTTTTTAAATTTAGGGTCACTTGAAATTACGTCGACAGTCCCTTTCATCATTTCTCAAGATAATTTTTTAGAAGAAAATTGAATCTTCATAATTAAAAAACAGGTTTAAAAACCTACCTGGACTAAAGCTCTGGGAAGCTTACACTCTAAGTAGCAGGAGAGTAGAACACACATGTGGTTCTCCAGAAGGTTGGGTCGAGACTTTGAGAGATGCGGAAGAATATCTTCTCCCTCAGCGGCAACAAAACCTTCTCCTAGTTTCCAGGTATCCTTTGGAGCAGAGGGGTCAGCAGTTCTCATCGCAACATCAAACTCCTCAGTCCAGTCAGGTACCTGGAGAAGGACAATTGTCAAGTTTGTTTTTGATTCATCATCTTAACTTAGATCTATGATATTTTCTTACCTGAAGGTTTAAGGACTTGAAGATGATATCCATCACCACCTTCCGGGTTTCGTAGGATATCTTCCTGGCCTGGTGGGTCTGAATTTGCAGTATCTCTACTAGGGATTGAAGAGGACGAGTAGAAAGAAAAGGATCGGAGATGTGTAGGAGTCCGGACCAGGATCGAAGAAGGGAGAGAAGAGCAGTGCTAGCACAAGCAACCCGACTCTCATCAGTAGGAGTTAGTTCTGGTAAATTCATTTGAAAAAAGATGAAAAATAATCTTTTTTTAAATCTTACAAAAAATTACCTGAGTGAAGATGAAGTTCTGTAAATGGAGAAATAATATTTGATAAATCTAGTTGACATTCTTGGCGTAGCTTAGGATTATTGTAAATTCGTAAAAGGCAACCTAAAAAATAGTCGTTTAGTATAAAAACCTCAACGTCGCTCTGACTTCTGCTTCAAGTAAAAATGTCAGGACTACCTCAACCCTTAAAATCTGTTCCGTTCTTGCTTTATCAGTTTAGACACTTTAAACTCAGTTCCTCAAATTCTGATTTAAAAGTGAAAGTTAAATTTAATAGTTCAACTCACCGACTAAAGACTCAATAATTCTAGGAAGGTTCTCGCAGTCGAACAGTATTTGAGAAAAGAACTTAACACAACCCGAGGATATGAACAGGGAAGGATTCAGCGAACTAAAAATCAGATAATTTTAAGTAAATCTTATAATTCTGAGAAAACCGTTATTATATCATATTCTGATCTGACCTGAGTTCGCATAGAACTGCAAGACTTCCTCGCCGCAAGGAATCCTTGGTCTTAGCGACCTTCTGGGTCAAGGCCATCAAGGATTTAACCAAGGTTAAAGGGAAGCTTGACGGTCCAAAGATTAGTAATGTTCTTGCTAGTTTCACAGCCTGTACTCTCTCAGCCCTAAAATATGTAAACAAATATTTTTGCCTTTCAGCTGGTTTGTATTCACACCGGCTGAACCGCCGGGGCCCACCTTTTTTTGTGGGACCCCAAGAAAGATTATGGCAGGTCCAATTTAAAAAAATGTCAATTCACATCTTTTAGATTTTTTTCATTAATATTATTTTAAAATGCAAGAAAATAATAAGGCTTGCAGAATGTAGATAGTGCAGCAACAAAAACTGAAATCATTTCTTGATGGACGTTTCGTATAGAAAACATAAGTTCAGCATCAACCAATGAGATCATTAGACCCTTCCTAATAATTGAATGGTAAATCGAATTTTGGACAAGAAAGAGAGAACAAAATAAGAAATTCTTAGACTTATTGATAAACAGGGCCCGGATCCAGTTTTTACAGCACGGATCCAGGATCCGGATCCGCGTGCCAAGGATAGTTTAATTCTTGTTCTCAGTTTGTAAACATTATTCATTACCTAGTCTCTGAATCTAAATCTAATATTCGATTAATAAGCACATGAATGTTCACAGATATCACAGAGACAGCGTCTTGATTATTCTAGAATAGAAATATAGATAAAGTTAAATAATAATCTTTAAGGAAAAGCTTTATTAACGAGAAGATTAAAGTAAAGATCTCATTGTTTGGGATTTCTTAAATCAATTAATTATCATGAACAATGAATATTTGATTAATAGTTGAGAAAATGCATACTTTAATTAGATATCTAACTATTCTCATTGTAATGGTTCGAAGTTCTTCATCGTCACTAATAAGCGGGAGCCGTAAACTGAAAAAGAATATTTTTTTGATTGATTGAAAAGCTTAGACTTTTCATAACTTACTTATCTAGTTAGCTTTGACTGGTTAATTTAAGGGTTATCATGAAAGCTAAATTGGTTTTTGAGTCTTTGTAGATGAGTTTCATATGCAAGTGTAATAAATAACAACAGGTTTTTAAAAAATCTGGATTTCCGTTCAAAAACGCAATTAAGATATTTTATTGGTTAGAGGTTAGAATGCGTTTGTGCTGAATCGATTTTGTTTAAGAAGCTCAAAACATTTTATGTCAAATTTCGGCAGGTGCTCAAAACTTTGGTAAAAAAGTCCCAAATCCAAGTCCTAGGACCACATGTCACAGGAAATAAAGTCCTTAGTTTTAAATTCCTGGGACTTTTTTTCCTAAAATAATATGGGGGCTGCCAATAAAGTCTCAGGAAATAAGATCACGGGAATTTAAGTCCTGAAGAAAATATATCCGAAGAAAAAAATCAAGAAAAAAGTTGTAAGTCTTGGGAAAATGAGGTCAAGTCTGAGACGATTTCATAAAAAGGAATTTACTTCTATGCATCTGCAATCTGCATATTGAATATAGCCAGGAATCCATCCCCTTTTTTCCATGGTTGTAAACATACTTTGTTCTCATGCATTTTTCCGTATAAGAGGACTTTTTCCGGAGACTTTTTTTGTATAAAATCATACTGGAACAAGAAAAAAAGTCCTAGAAAATAAATCCTGAAATTGATAGGACTTAATTTTAAGGACTTTTTTCCACAAGACTTTAATATTGCCAAAACTTAGGACTTTATTTCCGAAAACTTTTTTCCAAAGAACTCTATTGGCGGTTACCAAAAAAATGTTAGTAGTTAGATAGGGTCATTTGCTTTACTTTGCAATCATAGATTTACATTGCAGAGTAAAATTCAAATTTCTTGACATTTCCTACCAAAGCATGATCTCTTTAACCCTGAGACCAAGATCTGAGGTTCCGGATGAGGGGGAGGAGATGAGTTTGTACAGGGCCGAGAGATAAAGAGCTTTCTTCCGAGCAGAGACTCCAGGTTTAATGCAGACATTGAGAAGAATCTGCAGAACCTGCTCAGCGGTAGATTTATCTTCCTCAAGCTCTATTTCCTCTACAGACGAGCCTTTATCTAAAATAGATTTTAATTATACACTTGTACACAATATGTGAAGGATGTCAACCAAGGGAAACGGTTTACTTAGGTTCCCGGTATCTCTACACCCGGTGCGCTTACATCCAGGGTTCAATAATAGAACATGGTCTAGGCGATTAGCAACAGACAACTTTAGGCGTGGTTGCACACGTATCGTTAAGGGGAAGTACTGAGGGGTGTGAATTGCCTGGGGGTTAATGATTACGCAGGGGGGGTATCCATTTTAAAATATATTTTTACTTAAAAAATCATTGAATTTTTTAGGTTTTTAGGGTTATAAATACTTCCAGGGGTTAGTATTTCCTTTAAAATTTGACACCCTGTCTCGTAAAACTACTTTTATGCTTCACTTTCACTTTTTACTTTACTTTAATTTATTTTTAATTTGAGGAAAATATAGTTTTCCACTTTTCTTGAAACAAAGGAGATAGATATACGAGTTATTATATCAGATTCTCTTAAACCTTCTTCTCAGTGTGTAGCTGCAGCTAGAAAGGCTAACCAGGTTCTGGAACAAATCATTCCATTACAGGAACAGGTTCACTTGGATCCCATTCTACAAGGTGTATGTTCGACCCCACCTTGAGTATGCAGTGCAAGCATGGTCACAAGAACACAAGAAGATATCAAATTACAGGAGAATATGCAACGCAGAGCTAAGAATGACGTCAGGTCTGTGAGGTGAAACTTTTGAGGATAGATTGATTGAGGTAGGTTTGTCCTCTCTAGAGGCCAGACGACTTCGTGGTGATTTAATACAGACCTGGAAAATTCTACATGGATATGACAATGTTGAACATGCAATACAGTGAATAGACTGTCAATACAAGACAAATGTAGTTTTAATTAAATGTAAAGCAATTTAATTCTAACATAAGAAAAAACTCTTATTCTGTCAGAGTTATAAACCCATGGAACAGTTTGCCAAAATATGTTAAAGAGTCTAAATCATTAAACATTTTCAAGAACAGTTACGATGAACATGTGAAAAATGTCGAGCATATATAGTGAAAAAAATATACAGTTTAAGAATCGCTTTTTATTACCAAAATGGTATCTAAGCGAAACCAGAACAATATAACAATATTTTCTTAAATATTGATACTCCTGTCCTCTAGTCTAAAACATCATCACCAGTGCAGTGTATGAAATTAAATAATTTAGATAATTTAACAGAAACTTAAAACTAAACTAACCTCGTCTAGGGAATCGCTTATACGCCATACTCTGCATTAGTCTAGAAGCCATTCAGTGACCTCAAGAAACCCTTTTCGCCATCCTCGAGGCTTAAATTCAAACTTGTACAATTGATCTTCATGGCACCGCCTTTTTGCTCCGTATTTAGAACAAAAGCTTGGAGCTGTTTGTAATCACATTTATTCTTCATTTCAGTTCTTTTAATTAATCAAACTGAACTTGCTAGATTTTATAAAGATATATTTGTATTAAATAACTTGTTTGGTCATTTTTTTCACATAAAACATAAAACACAATTTTCTCTTTCCGGCCCATTACATTTTGCATTTCTTGTTGTTTATTTCCACATTCTTGTTGACATCGCATGAAGATCAACTCCAAATCTGGAATTAAAGTTTTTAAATATAAAAAAGCATTGGAATAGATTACTACTATTATATTCTTCTCAGTCTTAGAATAGTTTAAACATCATGCTTGACAGCAAATAAATTGTATTTAATGTATTCTGTACCAGCAGCAGCGAAATTACAAATTGTGTAGTAATACCATGCATGACGGGATTTTGATACGTACTTTGAGGAATTTAACTGTTCTTAATAATACGAAAGCAGGAGATAGGGGTAACAACCAATAAACTTAAGCCATGCATGCATATTGTTTTCATAAAACACAACAAAATATAGGCATTTAACTCTTGACACCATTTCACTTTATAAGCAATCTAGTTTTTGGTTGACGATGAATTATCAATATGTTAGACGAGAATCAAAATTCATTTAAATCTTAGCATAGCTTCCTGTTATCAGTTATTTTTAACATTTCTAATCAAGCGTATTTGCGTACTCAAAACTCAGTACACATGATTTCATGAATGAATGAATGAATGAATACTAGATTCCATCAGCAAAATTGTCAGCGGCATTAACCGTGGAACTGTTTTTACGCGGTTTAAAGTTTTTTTTTCAGGGTAAAATTGAAATATATCAGTAAAACGATAGTTACATTTTACAGTTTCCATATATTTTTTACAATATCCATCTTTTTCACTGAGGAGACGTAAAAAACAAAATGTAAAAAAAGATTAATTGTTTTAAAGGTTGGTAGACGCGGCATTTTTACAAACTGTACTTTTGTAGCCATCTTAACATAAGGCCAGCACGAAAAATCAGATTCAATTCAGATCATAAACACATGCGTGCGTATATTAAAAAAAATCATAAAATGCAGTATTTATTTCATTAACTTTGCGGTATATTCCTAGTATACGATTTTTGGCCCTCNGGGGGGCGGGTTAAAATCTTTCTCTATTATTTAAACATTAATTGTTTTAAAAAATCACAGGGTTTCTCTATTATTGAGCCCTGTGTTGCGACAGAGTTATCTTTATATGATATAAGTTGGAAATTAGAGATTTCTAGTAATTTCTACAATTTAAAAATTTTATCCTTTTCAGTGAACTAGTTTGGTCATATTCTTCAAAATGGTGAGCCTGGAAAACGAGGATATCTTAAAATCTAATAAAGCCAAGAAGAGAGAGTCGGAAGCAATTGAGGAGACAGTTGAAACCCCTGTCCCTAAGAAGAAGAAGAAGAAGAAGAAGAACAAGGAGAAGGAAACTGAAACTGTCGTTAAGAAGAGTGAGGTTGAAGCCAAAGATGAAGTATCCGAAGATGGCTCTGAAGAGAATCTTCCGTTTCGGAAAGATTTTTACTCAATGCACGAGATTACGACCGGTATGAGCAAGGAGGAGGTTAAGGCGTATCATGATGAACATAATATCGTCATGTTTGGGAAAGGAAGAAAGAAGTTTAAACCCATCCTTACATTCCCAGAGCTAGGATTCTCTAAATCAATCATGAAGATTTGTTCCAAATTCGATCGTCCTACTCCTATACAGGTTTTTTAACTTTTACTTTGAAAAATATACAAAAAAATGGTCTTAATTTTTTTTTTTGAAATTCAGTAATAAATGGTACCAAGTAATAATCAGTCTTTTTATCTTGAATTCGCTCTTATCTTATCCTCGCCATGTTGCCATATAGCATAGTACAGATTATTTTTGGACTTTTAAACTTCTGTTTTAGGCTCAATGCTGGCCGGTGCTCGGATCAGGAAGAGATATTATCGGAATTGCGGAAACCGGATCCGGAAAGACTTTAGCATTTACAATACCAGCCCTGGCACACATCAAGGAGAGGATGTCGGTAAATATTTGTTTTCAATGTTATAAATTAAATAAGAAACAGAACGGATTTAATAATAAAATTAAATATTTTGTTATAAATTAATTCTTGGCTCTTATTTTAAGGGGGATACAGTATAATGTAAATTTTAAATATTTACATATACTATTTTGACCTCCCTTTGATAATGACCTCCAAAAATGGTCAAATATTAAATCAATGAAAATAAGTCATGTGAGGTATCAAATCACATGTTTTTCAGAATGGAATCGGAGCACCAAAAAAACGAAGGAGTTGATAACTGACATGGCTTGCTTTCATTGATTTTATTTTTTGACCTCCAGAGGCAAGCAATTTTTGGAGGTCACTACCTCCAGGATCATCTGAGGTCAAATGGGGGTATATGAATGGGATCGGACCACCTAAAAACTTATGATTTGATACCTCATATGACTTATTTTCATTGATTTAATATTTTGACCTCTAGAGGTAGGCAAATTTTGAAGGTCAGGACCTCCAGGATCATCCGAGGTCAAAAGGGGGTATTAGAATGGAATCGACACACACATAAAAAAACATGACCTGATACCCCACATGACTTATTTTCATTGATTTAATATTTGACCATTTTTGGAGGTCATTATCAAAGGGAGGTTAAAATGGAGGTCGGATATATGTGTCTATATCAGCGCATTACTTATGTGGTAGCAAAAAATATGAAAACATGTCTAATTAACTTAAAATAATTGAATTAGAGAAAAAAATTTATTTTCCCGTATTTTCTGAGTTTTTGGAGGTCAAAATTTCAGCCTTCTATCTCAATTATTAGGACCAAACGCAGACAAATTTTGTTGTCACAAAGTATCGAACTTTCCCCCCGGCCACCCCTTATCCAAAAAAAAACACAAACTAGAAAAAACGATGTTAGCCTGGTTCTGAAAAGAAGTATTCCCAAAAAATTTCTTCGTCCTTATCTTACACTATTTGTAGACTGAGCCTGGCAAAAAGAAGGGTCCTATGATGTTGATTATTGCTCCTACCCGTGAGCTAGCTATGCAGAGTCAGGAGGTTCTGGAGGAAGCATCTAATATTGTCAAGATCAGAAGGAATACTCAACTTTCTAAAAACTTGAAAATAGTTTTAATGATCACAAAATTTGAATTTTTATGTAATTCAGTTTATAATTATTTTTTAAAGGGGCGTGAAAAGAACATTTTTTGGTTTGAAAAACTTTTTTTACATTAATTTTTAATGTAACCTGAGTACATGTGTAGTATCTGTGTATACGGAGGAGTTCCGAAACATTCTCAACGTCATGGTTTAAAGTCTGGAGTTGAGGTTGTAGTGGCTACTCCGGGTAGACTTATCGATCTAATGGAGGTAAGGATTCAGCAGGAATTATGATCTAGAACAAGGATCCCTTCAATCCCTTATATGTCATCTAAAACATGACTAATTATAGTTCGATCTTTAAGCATTTGTTGTAATCTTCTTGAAAAAGTGTATGCTCTGTCCAGGCAATCCACTTTTAACATTGTTTGGTTGTATTGAAATGTTATTTCTATAATTTAGTTTCCATGCTTATTTATGAATTATAGGAAGGATGCTGTGACCTGAGTGAAGTCAGTTATCTGGTTCTCGATGAGGCAGATCGTATGCTGGACCAAGGTAATTTCATTTATTTTTAAATTACCTTTAAATAACCTTGGGAAAATAGAACTTTTATTTAAAACATAGATACATTCTTTTAAACCTTCAAGAAATGGGTCAGTGAAAGAAGAATCTGAACATTTTTATCATATAAGTTACATTTACAAATGGTTTCACCTTTATTTAAAATCACTTTTTGACATTCTTGCCAAACTTTTCTTAATTAATCTTCGATCCTTTAAATGGACGCAAATGAAGAAGCCATTTTTGGTTTATTTTCTACAAAAATTTCTCCTCCAGGTGAAGATATTTTGATTTCAGATTTCATGGATTCCTTAAATAATATTTCTCCACTTAAAACGCATTTATCTGAGTGGAATATACGATGTTAAAACGAAATCTTCTCTCAAATGACAGCTTTTCATTTGTGATTATTGATCAGGGTTTGAACGAGATATTCGAAAGATTATTGAGAAAACTCACAAGTCCCGGCAAACTGCTCTCTTCAGTGCAACCTGGCCAGATTCTGTTAGGTTGGAAAAATATAAATATAATTAAAAAAGTGTTAATGAGAAAAAAGAGTACTTGTCTTATAAGGTGCAATTTTAAGTTGAAAAATAATTGTATTTTCTTCTAAAAGTTTGTCATAATTGTAGAGAACTGGCTCATGAGTTCCTAAAGAACCCGATCAAAGTGACGATAGGATCGGACGATCTTGCAGCCGGCTCTAGGATCAAACAGATCGTTGAGGTGATCGAGGATCGAGCCAGGGAACAGAAACTAGACAAACTTCTGAAGGTTTGTTTATTTAGATAACATTTTTAACTGTCATACGAATTAAAGAAGTTTAAATTAAAGAATTTTAAATATAAAATTAACTAATGTTCATAAATAGAAATAGTATTTTTTTAATTTTATAGAAAAATTACGAAGCATTTATGTGTGTTATATTGCCATTTAAAGAAATTTGCTGGTTGACAATTGAGAACAAAAGCATAGCCGGTATTTTTTCTTTTAGGAATATCACAAGAGCCGAAAGAATCGTATTCTTATCTTTGTCCTCTACAAAAAGGAGGCCGCGAGGATTGAAACTAACCTCCAGAGGGCGGGTTGGGCATGTAATAGTATACACGGCGATAAAAGTCAGGAAGCAAGGTAAATAATAAGTGTTTAAAACCAAAACTACATTTATTTTCTCTCTCACAAACTCAACAAAAATAAATAAATATCAACTCAGTGGTTATGTTTAGGTCACAGGCGGTGGAGAACTTTAAGAGCGGGAAGATGCCGCTGTTAGTTGCTACCGACGTAGCCGCCAGAGGGTTGGATATTCCTGATGTTGATTACGTCATTAATTTCTCATTTCCACTTACAATAGAGGATTATGTTCACAGGTTAGATTAGATTTACCCAAGAAGATATTGAATAGAATAAGGGGGTGCGATAGGGTTTCCGTACACTTTGCCGTGACGTTTTTGGACTGCTGAAGAACTAGTTTTTGCGTAACAACAATAACAAAGGCAGCCGATCTAATGTAAACAAACATGAGTTAGTAAACTGTGAAAGTAGTATTATCTTGTTAAAAAAGATTGAAAAAGTTAAGGATTTTAGTTTTGTACGAAAAGGACCTTATTACAGAGACATTTTCAATCAAATTCAAGGTTCCCCCCCCCCCTAGATGTCTGTTTATCATTTGTGTTATTGTTTACAATCTTTATTATTGTTGTTAAGCAAAAACTAGTTCTTCAGCAGTCCAAAAACGTCACAGCAAACCCTATCGCCTCCTCCTTCTATTCAATATCTCCTTGGATTTATCTGTATATAAAGCAGTAATCTATGGTCGTCTATTTGGTTGTTCGATCATCAGAAACCCCTTGACCGATTTGCATGAAACTTTGATTGGGGAACTCGGGAGAATCACGGTAGTGTTCTTAGCTTGGTTTTGAGAGTTAAAATTGAGTGGTTTGACTTTAAGAGCGAAAATCTAGTTTCCCGGTAAAATCGACCAAGTGCGGGTAAACGGCGGGAGTTGAGTACCATGAGGAACGCTGGGTTGCCATGCTAGTAATATTATAGTTCTTTTTAATGTTGCTATATCGAGTTGCACTTCTTTGTTGTCAAAATAATGAAATAACGTTGTTAAGGAAAAGAAGATTTTTTCTTGATTTTGTGTTCAATTTAAAATTAATGAAAAATATAAGAATGTTATTTTTGTCTGAGGTAAATGGTTTTCTCAAGAAAGATGATTGTAGAGATTTTAGTTATTTTTACATTTCCTTATGTTCCTTATTTTTGTGTAGGATTGGAAGAACTGGCAGAGCCGGTAAAACAGGAACAGCGTATACATTCTTCCAAACATGTGATAAAGCTAGAGCAGGAGAACTCGTTAAGGTCATATTCATCCTTTGGATTAACATTTTAAAAACTCGGTCCATCAATTTTAAACTTGTTTATTTCTTAATCGTTCAGTTTAAATAAGAAAAAATGAACGTAAACCAAAACCATGAATCCTCAACATAAACCTAGCTTAAAGTTAATCAGTTGTCAAATCTTTGAATTGTTATTTATTAAGCATTAAACGAATGAACCATTTAAACCATTTAGGGCTTTCTCACAACCTCAAAAATTGATTTCAAATGTCACTTTTATCTGATAATGAAATATATAAAAAATTATAGTCTGAGTCGGATTATTAAATGATTCTAAAGACGATTTTTATATCCTTTTCTCTCTCTCATTCTAACTTGACAATAATTCGTTCATTCTTTCCAAAATGTCGTCTTCATCCCTATTTAACATTCTCCATAGTTTTTATACACGTATTTTATTATATCTGTATCTTTATACTAATCTTCAATATTTTGCTTATTCTATTCTAGTACAGTGGTCCCCATAAAACATCTCTATTCATTACTCAATCTTTCCAATTACTCCAACTCCCAATTTACCAATCTTTTTTATCATCCTAACATTTATTGAATCCCATCCCAACTTCCTCTTTGGTTGATATTCATTCCAATTCCCAACCTATTTTAACCTATTCCCAATTGGTCCTATTTCATTCTCATGCCTTATTCCCAAACCAAGCCCAATCCCAATATCTTGGACATTAGTTGATAATTGTTTGAGATCCCAATAGTTTTTTTATCATGCTTCATTTACGACAAATGACAAGAAAATATGAATTTTAGAAATATATGAAAGAAGCAAGCCAGTCTAAAACCAGCCTGTGTGCATGTTTATATGCAGTAGTGTACTAAGCCTAGCTAAAGAGGTGTTTAGATCCTTTGCAACAAACGTTATTAATATGTTTTCATGTTTTTTCTTTAACATCTATTTTATGCCTAAAATAGTTTTTATTATCAAATTTACCATCCTTGAATTTGCCCTGAATCTGGCAATCACAAAGCAGGCCAGACAGTCGCTATAGAACCAGTAAAGAGGAAGGATTCAAGATGTAACTCCTATAGAAGAAAAGAACTGTGTGACCCGAGTATTCTCGTGGCAAAGCGAGTTGCTAAGAATCTATAAAATTCTCTGTTGAACTGAACCTGTTTCTGTATTCGTTAAATATAATTCTAAGATTCTTCATCGATTGATTAGTAAAGACAATTGCTAGTCCAGCACAAAGAACCCCCTCCTATATATACTATTCTATCATCTCAAGCTACACCCATACCAATAACCAATTCTTCCTTCTCTCCCAACTCCATTCCCCATCCTACAATCTTTCTCTCTTTCATTTCAAATCCAACACAAGTCCTAGGACGTTTTAGGAGCGTTCTCAACTCATATTGTACTTTAATGATAATAATTCTATTTTCTGCAGGTTTTAAAGGACTCAAACCAGACCGTTCCCAAGGAGATGATGAACTTCGACCTGAACATCAAGAAGAAGGAACACAAGCTCTACGGAGCCTTTGTACCCCGAGACTATGGGCAGCCAATGAAGCAAGCATCTAAGATCACGTTTGACGATGATGATTAAAAAATTGAATTTTTCTCAATTATCTAATAAATTTTTTCGACGGGATTCAGATTACTTCTTTTGTATCATGTAAATTGTAAAACGTAAGTTTAAGAAATTAGTAAATCTACTCATCTTAAATATTATCTGAGGGGAGAGGGAACTCTTGAATTGTGGATTTTGAGATCAACGTTTGATCTCGATCTTTTGTTTATCTAAAGATACCCCGTGGTAATCGTATCCCGCTGAAACCTCCAGTACACCCTTGGTCAGACTCTGAATGTTCTTTAATTCAGGGTGTTCCAAAAAACATGGGAATTAAATTTTAAATAGTCTTTGTTACAAGCGGGATTTTTTTTTGTAAAGATGATTTTGTAGTATCACAGTTAAAACATTCGACACCAAAAAGTTTAGTCTCGGGGTCTCCAAAATGTGGTCTACCATTTTTCCAATCTTCAAATTGACGGAGACATCAGGAAATTTGTCCAGATTCCAGTTTATTATCAACAAAACTGTTAAAATGTTTAATATCTCCGTCACTTTTAAAGATACAAAGAAGGTAGACCAAATTTTTGAAAGCTCATCAGAAGTTCAATATTTTTTTGAATCACTTTGTCATTTATCTATGTTCGGAAAGCAAAGACGATATTCAAGTCGTCTCTCAATTCCTATGTTAATTGGGACACCATGTAGAGAAAAACAACCAATACTAGAGTTCTTTCAAGAATTAAAATTATAGGCAGATAAGGAAGTTGGAACGAACGGAACATAACATAATACAAAAATCTTGGAAGTTACATTCTTAAACCATTTATTTAATTCAAATTTCAGTTGATAAATACATTAGTAACACGGTAACACCTTTGCCCAATTGCTTAGTCGTGCTCCCTCAGATAGTATATATATCTACATTCTAGTGCTCTAGCTGAGCGTAACCATCGTGCGACGAGTGTGACTTTTGTAGCACGACTAGGTTTCTAGCATATTGGGGACAATTTTATGATAAAACTAAACAAATCCCAATTTTTCGCGAAATTTTCTCATTTGTTTTCTCTCGAAATTCCGCATCGTATTAGCTAGTCCTTTCGCATGATTATTTTCGCGAAAAAATGCGAAAGTTTGTGAAATTTGAAGACATTTCTTATTTTTTCGAGAAATTTTTCGTTCGAGCTGAAATCCCTAATCACGACTAAGAAATTGATTTTACTTTTCCTCATTGCAGAGGTGCGTACTCAAAGGGGGGACTATGGGGGCTCAGCCCCGCCCCCTCCAAATTGTTTAGTGAAATCTATGGGTTTCAGTTTTTTTGGGGGGGGACAACAGTTGCTGAGCATCCCCCCTTGAATAAAAAAAAATGTAAGCCCCATGAACGTCCCTTATCTCAATTATGAAAAATTGAATAATAATATTTAGAAGCGAAACTAGCTGAGACATTCAAATTATTAACACTGCCGCGTAAAATTTCACCTAATTCACAATTGACACGTCACCTCTTTTGGTTTCAGTTTCATCATTTCTTGATTCATTTTACAGACTTACAGTGTTGGAAGAATATGGCATTGTGATGGAAATATCGTTAACGTGATAATAAAGGTGTTAATGCTACTGCTAAAGTAACTTTGTTTAACAGTTATCGAAGTTTTGCGATCGTATCGTTAGAACCAATTTCTGGAGCCGTTTATATGTCCATGGTCAATGTCAATGTCTCTTAACACAAATAGTTCCTGATTCGAATGTTATTTGCTCTTCATAAAAATTTTGATGGTTAAGAATTGTCATCCTTAGTTTAAGTTGATTTCAAGATTATCGTTAAATCTTTATTGATAAGACGAGTATACAAGTTTGATTAGATAATGTATTTAAATATTAGATCGATTGAGATTTTTCACAGAATAGTTTACTTAACTTCACGAAGTCTCTTATTTTAGATTTGAAATCAGTAATATGTCTACAGCGCAGTCCTACCAGGACTTCATCCAGGCTCAAGAGGACAGGGATGGAGTTAGGGTCAGCTGGAATGTTTGGCCGAGTAGTAGACTAGAGGCAACCAGGTTTATAATTGTAATATATTATAAAACTATAGGCTAAAATACCAGGGGCTTATATTTTCCCTAAAACTCGTCTTTTGCAAATGATTTCTTCATCCGGTTAGCGCCAGCTTCTTTTATGGGAAAATAAACGAAATGGATAGAAAGTATAAACTAGGATGAGAAAACTAGCTTTTTCATGTCGAATTTTTCATTCCCCTCCCTCCTCCCTGATCTCCATAAATCATTAGCAATATAAAATATACGCCCCAGTGATGTGCCTGCCGTGCGTACCCCAGGTTTAAAATTTTATTCAAAGTCAAATGAAAAATGAGAAATAGACTCCGACAATGAAAGATCGAAAAATTGGCACACATTGAAAGATTGGGTTGTAGGCTTCTTCCTTATATCGAGATCAAAAGTCAATATCAAGAATTTGATGCATAATCAGTAATCACTGATAGAATGTCTTGATTTAAATTTAGTTTAGATTTTACTTTCTCTAAAAATCTTGTTTTTTATTACGCAAGTTTTTATGCAGTAAATGCTTAACAATTTACTTTGATTTTAATTTGAGCAAATGGATGCTATCTCATTTGGACTACTGCCGTTTGAACTATTGTTCATTTGAACTATTGTTCATTTGAACTATTGTTCATTTCAACTACTGCACGTGGGACCACGTGAGTAGTTTAAATGAACAATAGTTCAAACGAGTAAATATATTGCTCATTTGAACTATTTTTTAGTTCATTTGAACTATTTTCATTTGAACTATTAAAATATTATTAATGAAATAAACAAAAAATAGTTCAAATGAACATAAAAATAGTTCAAATGAAAAAAAATATTTCAAATGAATAAAAAAAATAGTTCAAATGAACAAAAAAATAGTTCAAAAACAAAAAAATAGTTCAAATGAACAATAAAATAGTTTAAATGGACAAAAACATAGTTCAAATGAACAAAAAAATAGTTCAAATGAACAAAAAAATTGTTTAATTTGAACTATTTTTTACCTAACCTAACCTAACCTTTTTTTTTTGTCCATTTGAACTATTTTTTAGTCCATTTAAACTATTTTTTTTTTCATTTGAACTATTTTTTTTTTCATTTGAACTATTTCATTTGAACTATTTTCATGTTCATTTGAACTATTTTTATGTTCATTTGAACTTTTTCATTTGAACTTTTTTATGTTCATTTGAACTATTTTTATGTTCATTCTGTGTAATGTTTATCATAATTAATTGTCATGAATATAACTTTATGAAGATTATAAAAAAAATTTTAAAACTGAATTGGGGTAGAAAAATAGTTCAAATGAGCAAGAAATGCGTTGATTTAAACTACAGGATATGACGTCATGTCAGTAGTTCAAATGAACAATAGTTCAAACGAACAATAGTACAAACGTACCATAGTTCAAACGGCAGTAGTTCAAATGAGAATCCACCGAGCAAATGTCTTAAAATGAGGATGATGTTTTAAAACTGAAATCAAGAGCTGAAATGCGGCAACTGTTTCAAATTAGAGATATGATCGAAAATGAAGTATGAACAAAAACTAATTATCACACCTCATTATCGTGTTAAAATTTACACGTATTTCCCATGGTTGTCCTTATGGCTATCCTGTTTACCCTCCTGAATATTCTAGGATGGTTGTCCCCCTGGCTACTCTGTATACCCCCCTGAAGGAGAGACCTGATCTACCTCCTATAACCTACGATCCTGTAACCTGTGCCCGTCAGACTTGCAAAGCTGTTCTCAATCCTATGTGCCAGGTAATCCAGTGGTTAAAATAAATATTTCTGTAAGATTATTACTTTTTTTCAAAACTTTATTTTAATTTTTAAAATTTTTCAATTTCATAATTTAGAAAAATATTTGACTTTCACTAAGATTATTAAAAAAAAGATTCTTCTTTTTTTCTAGGTTGATTTCCGAGCTAAACTTTGGGTGTGCAACTTTTGTTTCAACAGGAACACTTTCCCGCCCCAGTACAGTGCAATATCGGAGCAGAACCAACCTGCTGAACTCATCCCTCAGTTCAGTACACTAGAGTACACAATTACTAGAGCTCCGGTAGGTTTATTCATGGACTCCTTCATCATTATAATTTCCGATCAAAGATTTGATCATAACAAAGTATTTGACGGCTCTTCCGTTATCATAATTTTGGTTTCAAAGTCTCTAGTTTCGACATTTTTCAGAATTCATTCGAATTTTAGTGGATTAATTTTTTGTTTATTAGGTTATGCCCCCCGTATTTCTGATGGTTGTGGATACATGTGTTGACGAGGAGGAGTTGAAAGCTCTGAAAGAATCTCTTCAAATGTCTCTCTCCCTATTGCCTCCGAATGCGCTCATTGGTAATATTTAAAACTAAGCTAGTATGATTAGAATATGCGACTTCTATTGTGGAATTCTCGAAAAAATCCATTAATTAATGTACCGAAATTTTTTATTGTAAATTTTTTATTTCAGGTTTGATCACCTATGGAAAGATGATTCAGGTTCATGAGCTCTGCTGTGACGGGATCAGTAGATCCTATGTTTTCAGAGGAACCAAGGACTACACTGCCAAGCAGGTAATAATAATAGTATATAAACTATTAATCATCATTCCGTAGTTTCAGGTTAAAAAGTAAGTTTTAACAATTTTTTTCATTTTAGGTTCAAGAAATGCTTGGAACTTCAAAGGGCCATGGAGCGGCTCCCGGTGGAGCTCCTGGACAGCCTCGAGGTCCCGGAGGTCCTATGGGACCCGGAGGACAACCACTACCTCCGGCAAACAAGTTTCTTCAGCCAGTTCATAAATGTGATATGTCCCTGACTGATCTACTTGGAGAACTACAACGAGATCCTTGGCCCGTCAATACTGGGAAACGTCCTCTGCGTTCTACAGGTCAATATTATATCTAAACTTGATTTGATTTGGTATGTGGGAAGGGAGTGGGGTGCGAATATGTCGCACCCTCAAATTTTGAATTTATGTCTCGCAATATTCGTAAAACATTGGATATCTAGAGGTTTCACATAGTGAGTCTGTCCTTGACGATTTTTATCTATTTCTGTAGAAGAATTGAATAGCAACTAAATTGTTTCAGGAGTGGCTCTCTCGATTGCTGTTGGTTTATTAGAGAGCAGTTATCCTAACTGTGGAGGACGGATAATGTGTTTTGTTGGAGGATCTTGCTCCCAGGGACCAGGACAGGTAAGATTATCATGACCATTTATCAGAAGAATGTGGGAAATAGTTTTCAATAAGTTTCTTATTAGGTTGTTGATGATGAGCTAAAGCATCCTATTCGTTCTCACCACTCTATAGAGAAGGATGAGGCCAAGTTCTTGAAGAAGGCGACTAAGCACTACGAGGCCTTGGCTAAGCGTGCAGCTGAGAACGGTCATGCAATTGATCTTTACAGTTGTGCTCTAGATCAGACAGGATTACTGGAGATGAAATCTTGTTGTAATCAGACCGGAGGTTTCATGGTTATGGGAGATTCATTCAACTCTGCTCTCTTTAAGCAAACATACCAGAGAGTCTTCTCCAAGGACGCAAAAGGAGAGTTTAAGATGGCCTTCAATGCCACCCTTGACATTAAGTGCTCCAGAGAGATCAAGATTAGTGGCAGTATTGGTCCCGCCGTCTCCGCGAACAAGAAGGATCAGAGTATCTCTGAGGTTGAGATCGGAGTAGGAAACACTAGCTCCTGGAAGTTCTGTGCTCTCAATCCCTCCACTACATGCGCCACGTTCTTCGAGGTGACGAACCAGCATGGAGCTCCTATACCTCAGGGAGGCCGGGGCTGTCTACAATTTATTACAACATATCAGCATGCTAACGGACAACGGAGAGTGAGAGTCACAACTGTCGCTAGGAACTGGGCTGACCCCGCCACCGCCCTGCCTCATATCGCCGCTAGTTTTGATCAAGAGGCGGCGGCAGTATTGATGGCTAGAATGGCGGCATGGCGAGCGGAGAGTTCTGAAGAAGGAGCGGATGTATTAAGATGGGTTGACAGGATGTTAATCAGACTCTGTCAGAAGTTCGGAGAATATAACAAGGTTGGGGTTTATTTCAATTAAAATCGATTCAAATTAATTTTATTTAAAATTACAGATAACTTATATTTTTAGGATTCTCCTGATAGTTTCCGTCTACCGGAGAATTTTTCTCTTTATCCTCAATTTATGTTCCATCTTAGAAGATCACAATTTTTACAGGGTAAGGAACTTTGACGTTGGTTATCATTTTCAAAATCTTGATTTATTAACCTTAAAAACTTCATAGAATTGATTAAAATCTTTTAAATAACTTGAGCATGTCTTGTTCGTAAAGTCTATATTTTTCGCCTTCACAAACATTGCAAAATGGATTTCGAATTAAATCTAATTATTTTCAGTGTTCAATAATTCTCCGGATGAAACAACATTCTACCGAGGTTGTTTGAACAGAGAAGATCTTACTCAATGCCTAATCATGATCCAACCCATCCTTTACAGTTACAGTTTCCAGGTACACTCGGATACTTTGCTTAGGATCCATTTCATTTTGATGCTGATCCATCCTTTAATGAATGGATTCGGATCGGGCCCTGAATTTCTTTCTATTTCCATAAACAATTTAGAAAAATTTATATTTTTTTGAATTTTCTTATGGTAGAAACTTGATTTAACATTTAACGATATGACATAAGAAACTGTTAGGATGGCTCGTCGGGGTCTTCTCAGATTAAGTAGTCTCTTAATTAATAATTATATATTATAATTTTTGTCCTTAAGTAAAGAAATAATTACGTTTAATAAGGGGAAAGGGATTACCTTGAGAAAGTCACTAATTCGACGTGTTTCTTCTCTTCTTATTTCAAATAATAATAATTAATATTACTCAGGGTCCCCCCGAACCTGTACTACTGGATACAAGTAGTATCCAGCCTGATCGGATCCTTCTCTTGGATACTTTCTTCCAGCTTCTCATCTTTCACGGAGAAACTATTGCTCAGTGGAGAGCTGCAGGTAGAGATAGTTTAATTCTATAATTAATTGAAAAGGTTTCATTTTATATCTTTCCCTCGTCCATGACCTTAAATGTCTGAGATACCAGATGCAAACTAGACCCGGCTGGGAAACTAGCCCCGCCAGCATTCTAATATTTGTTCAACGCAATTCTTTGGTAATTTGCTGAAGGAAGGTGTTCAGACCGGTATAATGGCTCAAATTTGATCGCGAGTCCGACGTTTGGCTAAATTTTGTCGGTTTATCAAGCCTTGATCTAGAAGGGATCTTGCTGGCATGTCACAGCAGATCAAGGAACTGTTAGACATTCCCTGGCTCCTTGACTTGATTTAATGACCTACATCAGATTTATTTTTGTTTGATATCAGGATACCAGAATCAGCCTGAGTATGCGAACTTTAAACAGCTCCTTGAAGCTCCTATTGCAGATGCTCAGGAGGTTCTTCTGACAAGGTAGGTTTTTAAATTTTATAATTCAATACTGAAAAAGATCATGTAAGGAAATGCAAATAAAAGGGTAGATATCATCAAGATAGTATTCAGATTTTACATGTCCCTCCGAAAGAGTTTTTGTCTAAAATATAAAAAAAAATGTTTATATAGTGATTTGATACTTAGTTATCTAATTTGAAAGACCGACTAATCAATATTTCTCCTGAAATTAATGAACTCTTATTTTTGAGCTCGTCTTAATTCATGTTTATTTAGTTTAAAAGTTTAAAGATTCGGTATGGTGTTAACACTAATTTAGAGGATATCAAGATTAAATTATCACAAATTATATAATTTTTTAAAAATAGTTCGGTGATAGTTAATTGTGTAAATATATAATATACTTCTATTTCTTGAAAACTAGGTTTCCTGTTCCTCGATATATTGATACCGAGCAGGGTGGAAGCCAGGCTAGATTTCTTCTGTGTAAGGTGAGATCTGTTTTAATTCATTTATAATCTAAAGTAAGGCACTGGACGCTTATTTTATAATTTTTTAAAAAATAATAACTGAATGAAAAAATGAAGGATAACAAAATTTCTAAGATAATTCTTACGAAATTTTTAGATTTTTTCGTAATGTAAAAATTATTTAGCCAAAATTAAATTTTTTACAAGCAATTTCTAATTAAAGAATAAAAGTATCAATAATTAGTCATAATAAATCAAAAATGATATTTAGGTAAATCCTAGTCAGACCCACAATAACCAGGGTTGGGGTGGAGCTGATGGAGCTCCTGTTCTAACGGATGATGTTAGTCTTCAGGTAAACCCGGAGAATATCAAAGATCTATTAAATCCTTAAAAAAATGGCTTTCTAAAAGAAGAGTCAGATTTCCTTTGCAGGTTTAAGCTTTTCTCTACACCGCGCTGAAATATTGAAATTCTGCAAATTCGAATTACATATAACTGCAAAAAATTGAAAATTCTAATTAACAGGTCTAAAAAATAGTTTTCTCAGGCAATCTAAAGATAATATAATATTTTAGGTTTTTATGGAACATTTGAAGAAGCTTTCTGTATCCTCTCAAGCTTAAAAGGATGGGTACATGCCATGGTTCTCCTTGGAGGAAAATTGCTGAGAAGAGAGATGCTGTATTCCTGCTAAGAAGCATCTGACCATTCAGTCCTTTAACAATTATGTACTATGTGATAACTTAATAGTATACAGTTTTAATATGCTTTTATTTATTTGAATAATTCAAGATTATATAAAATTTATAATTTGATGTTTTGATGAAGTTTTATTTCAGACAATATGATTTAAGGAAGTATGAAAGACCACATTAGAAAGATAAAATGAAAGGATAGAAAAAATAATTCTTAAAAATAAAGAAGAAAATGTTTAGCCTTAAAAAATTTTTAAGAGAAACATTTCCTCTGCATATTTGTTTAATATTCAGATTAATGAACGGAGCATTAATATATTATCATATAATTTAGTTATTGTTTTTATTTATCAGTCTTGCATGTTTACAATACTGTTAAGAAAATATTCCATATTCGTAGATACACGATACAAAAAGAAACTTGATATTTTTAAAACTCCGTAGTTTTTATGCGAACGGCACAAGTACTTTTAAACCCATTTTTTTTAGAACTTTAAAGTTGTATTTTTTTTAAACTTGAAACAATTCAGCCATTCTTGCAAATCGAAGCTAGCTGTAGCATAAAGCACAAAAATCAATAAATTTTCATAAATATTTATCTGTTTAATTTTACCTTTTTGCTTTTAAATTCTTTTAATGATTAAGGTTGTCGATGTATTTGAAGTTTTAACATATAAAGGTTAATTTCATGTCTCGTCGATGTTCATGTGGTTAATATAATTATCTTGGTTAGATCTATTATAAACTAGATCAATTTAGGTTTTCTGATTATTTTAAAAGCAATACTTTTAGTATTGTAAATCAGCTTATTTTCTCGTAATGACGGAGATTCATTAGCTTGGTAATTAGAACAGCATTGTGACAACCCATTTACACCATCATTTACAACACAAATTAAGAACTTTAAAGAGAATTAATCTTACAAAAGCTTTGATGCCATTTTCATTAGATAAGTAGCATTTATTAATATAGGTCGTGTCATCAAAGTAAAATCTTTTAAACATGTTTCCCGGCCAGGATTTATCTAATACGATAATATTTTCTAGTTTCAGATCCAATGGGACCAGGATATAAGACTGATGATTGTTATTTCTATTACAACTCAATCTGCTCCAAGGGATATGATTGCCCTTACAGGTACTTTTATACAGGGTTACCAACAAAGGATGAGACTGTAAAGACGATTTGAAAGTCTTCAAATAGGACTATCCCCAGTTTGATTAAAGTCTTGTGCCTTAAATGTATTCCTAATGATTTGGCAAAGAATGAAGGCAGTTTATAGTTGCTGGGAGGGAATCGTAAATATCATAAAATTAACAGGATATTCCTTCTCATCATTAGTGACAGAGGTTTCAAACATCTTGTAATAAATGAAAGGTCTCGAAAATTAATTGGTATTTGATTGTTTCTAGTAATTTGTATCCGCACTAACTTAATATATTAACTAGTTTCTTTTGTTTTTGACTCTAACATCACTCTGTTTATCAGTGTTTAATCCTTTCTCTTCAACTGCTGTGTTTACATTCCTCCCACAGTGTACAGTACACAATTTGCGTATATCTGAGTTGGGCGTTCCTGGTCTATATATTTGTTGGTTTCTAGTAATTATGAATCTAGAGATTATATAGAAATAATAAATTTTTAGATTTAGATATCTGTGATTAAATATTTATTGTTGAAAATCTAGCCTTACAGACTAAAGAATACCGTCCCTTAAGGCATCAATATTTTAAATCATACGAGATTGAAAAATAAAAGGAAGTTATCTTTAAAATAATTTCCCCTCCTAGAATTGATTCTTCTGAATATGTTATAAATTTTCTTGATCAATATCCCACCCCCCCCATTAAAACTCGAAAATAAACTTTTTATTATGATTTTTAACTTTTGTTAAAAGACTTATTTTGTCCAGTAAATTTGAGAGCTTTAGCCTCTCTTCTTTAATCAGTAAAAGTTGTATTTACTCGATCTCCACACTTCTGTTTAGGCTCAAAACCCAATATTAATCAAGAGCTTGAAATACCATTCTATAACTTAAGCACATACCCGCATTTTTTGTTTGAATTTATTTGATATATCTTCTCTCTACAGTAATCATAGACAGAAATGAAAACCTTGTTGTTAGAAGTTGAAACGTATTCTTCTCTTCTCATCCTTTAAATGTATAATATTTAGACACGAAGCGGCGGCAAGGGGATCCGACGTGACATGCTACTATTGGCAGGTACGGTACCTGGTTGAGTCTTATACAAAACGGCGGTGTCTAACAAAATGTCATTATTCTAAAGCAGGAGATGGAGGGGGGCATTTATTAAACCTTTTAATCGACAATTGGTTATAAAATCGTTACTTTTCTTTAAAATAGTTCTTAAATTGGTCGATTTGCCTGACCATTGTCTCTTCCCGTAAACTGAGGATGGTTGATTATGGAACATGTTGAATTGATATGAAAAATACAAATACATATTAAATATATTATTGAAATATTTTAGACCGTTGGATGCACCCGACCTAACTGTTCATTCAGACATTCGGAGTTGTCCAACCCTGCTCAGGGTGCTTATAGACATACGGAGCTATCCAACCCAGCTCAGGGTGAGAGGAGTAGTAAGCAATGTTTCTGGGAACTGCAATCAATGGGCTGCCAGAAAACTCAGTGTCCCTTCATGCATGTTAAACCAAGGCATCACCAGGTAATACACATGTAAACAATGTTCGTGGAAGTAAAAACATGCAAACAATGTTTTTGGAAGTAAAAACATGTAAACAATATTTGTGGAAGTAAAACCATTTAAACAATGTTTGTGGAAGTAAGAACATATAAACAATGTTTGTGGAAGTAAGAACNGGAAGTATAATTGTAAATATATATTGTCTAGATACAAGCTGAAAGTGTGAAGCACCCTGATTGTGGAAGTATAATTGTAAATATATATTGTCTAGATACAGACTGAAGGTGTGAAGCACCCTGATTGTGGAAGCATAATTGTAAATAAGAAGAAACTAGAAGATCTGCAGCAGATACTACCTGTTCATGTTGTACCCTCAGAAACTGCAGAGAAGAATAAACCTAGGTAACGAAACTGAATATTATTTCTTTCAATTAGGCAGATGGGAAACGATATCTTATAAAACCTTGGAAAAAGATTAAAATCTTTGGATAATGATTGGTCTCTAGACTTGTGCGGAAAATTCTTTATTCCATTCAAGAATATTTTCAAGTGTGATCCCCCCTTTTCACGCGGGAGAATGATTAAGAAAATGAAAAATTGGCAGGTTTTTTCACCGTTTTTTGATAATTTTTACCCAAAATATCATTTATTTTCCCTTAAGAAAAAAATCTTTACTTTCCTCACATGCTGGGGAAAAATTATTTTTAAAAGTGAGGGACTCTAGGGAGGGGGTGGGGGGGAAATGGTTTTTTAAAGTAAATGTACATCGTTGTAATTATGAACTTTCTGAAGTGCCCGGCGTTGTCCGTAGAAAAAATGAATTTAAAATAAAAATTCGATTTTTGAAAAAAAATAAGTCCATTCGTTCCAGCCGTTTGGCCAGTTATAGTTAACATACAAATATATATGAGCGAACAGTTTTATCATATAGATTTCAATATTTTCGATGCTGCTTAAATTATTTTTTTTTCAGGAGGGTTGTTGTACCACCAGGAACTGGAGGGTTGGCTAGGAGAGCTGTAACCGGAGGGATAAAGAAACGGTTGGGAGTACTAGGTAACAGGGATAACTGTTATCGTACTTTAATTAATCAATGTTAAGAATACTTTTTATCTAAGAACTTTGGAGATATTTTGTTGTCCTAGAAAATGTTTTGTACGACATCGTTATTCAAATAACTGGTATTTGTATGGCAATGGCATAGTAAGGGACTGTCTTGCTAACTTTAAGTAACCCTCACTTTATCTGATTAGTAATGTGGAAGATATTGTCGTTTTACTATAGAAGTAATATGCAACTAACTTTTATAGAGAAACCACAGTTGAGAATATCAATTTTAAAGTTAGAAAAATAGACATCTCATTCATTCTTTAGCATACAAAGATTTTAATGTTATCGTTGTGAATTGGACATGCCATTTTATTAATTAGGAGTCATTTGAAATTACGTCTGCAGTCCCTTTAATCAAATTAAAGCTTGATTGATTTGATTTATAGGCCTGGTAAAGAATAGACTTGGATCTAAAGGAGAAGAGATAAACAATACTAGAGAATCCTCTCCGGTAAGTTTTTGCTCATCATTTCGTTCCCCTGGATTTAAATTTTATTATTTTTTTTTATTATTTTTTAGGATTTAGGGGAGGAGAGCTTGGAAGAGATAGAATTGAGGAATACCGCGATTAAAACCATTGATCTTAGAAACAGATTAGATACCAAGGTATTCATTCTTAATTTAGCATTAACAAAAACCTATTTTGCAGTAAAAATATAGGTTTGAAAATCTTTGTGTCATATTCAATGATAATGATGTTCTTTCTTTTAACTTTCGCTAAAAAACGTTCTCATTAAAGTTTTCCTTTTAAGGAATCCGTCCGATCTCCCTCTCCGAAAATAAATTTTCGTCCGGCTGTGATAAAGATGAAAAAGTCCAAGAAGTCCAGGAAGGAAAGCACAAAGCACGAGGAAAAGACCAAGAAAAAGAAGAGAAATGAAATGTTGAGAATCAGCGAAAATGAAGAATTTTTAAAATTTACAGGTTTGTTTACCTTTAAGATAAAGAACTTGGTAAGAAATTTGGTTTCATTTATTGAATAGAAAAGAATAAACAAAATAAAGAAAATGCTACACTCGTGTTATTGTTGATAATTTATCTATTTATTTAATCAACCTAATCTATCTTGAAGGATAAAATAGATTTAATATTTCCAGAGAAGGACGTTGTGAGCTCTAGGTTTATCAGAACTCGTCCTGAACTAGATCTTCCATCTGCCAGTGATTACTCAGACCTAGATACACCCCATGGATCTCCAGGTTTATAAAATTATTTTAAGATAATTTCCTAGACCCTGCTCTAGAAAACTTCTTAGACCCTTCTCTAGATAATTTCTCAGACACTTATCTAGATGATTTCCCAGACCCGTCTCTAGATGATTACCTAGAACCTTTTTCTAGATGATTTCCTAGATCCTTCTCTAGATAATTTTCTAGACCCTTCTCTAGAAAACTTGTTAGACCCTTCTCTAGATAATTTTCTAGACCCTCTCTAGATAATTTTCTAGTCCCTTTTCTAGATAATTTTCTATACCCTTCTCTAGATAATTTTCTAGATCCTTCTCTAGATAATTTCCTAAACCTTTCTCTAGATAATTTCCTAAACCCTTCTCTACATAATTTACTAGACCCTTCTCTAGATAATTTCCTAGACCTTTCTCTAGATAATTTCCCAGACCTTTCTCTAGATAATTTCCCAGACACTTCTCTAGATGATTTCCCAGACCCGTCTCTAGATGATTACCTAGAACCTTTTCTAGACAATTTCCTAGACCCTTCTCTTGATGATTTCCTAGATCCTTCTCTTTTATAATTTTCTAGACCCTTCTCTAGATAATTTCCTAGCTCCTTCTTTAGATAATTTTCTAGATCCTTTTCTAGATAATTTCCTATACCCTTATCTAGATAATTTCCTAGACCCTTCTTTAGATAATTTCCTAGCTCCTTCTCTAGATAATTTCCTATACCCTTCTCTAGATAATTTCCTAGACCTTTCTCTAGATAATTTCCCAGACCTTTCTCTAGATAATTTCCCAGACACTTCTCTAGATGATTTCCCAGACCCGTCTCTAGATGATTACCTAGAACCTTTTCTAGACAATTTCCTAGACCCTTCTCTTGATGATTTCCTAGATCCTTCTCTTTTATAATTTTCTAGACCCTTCTCTAGATAATTTCCTAGCTCCTTCTTTAGATAATTTTCTAGATCCTTTTCTAGATAATTTCCTATACCCTTATCTAGATAATTTCCTAGACCCTTCTTTAGATAATTTCCTAGCTCCTTCTCTAGATAATTTCCTATACCCTTCTCTAGATAATTTCCTAGACCCTTCTCTGGATAATTTTCTATACTCTTCTCTAGATAATTTTCTTGACTCTTCTCTGGGTTATTTCAATAATCCTTCTCTTCATTATTCTTTTAATCATCCTCATTCTTATTTTCTCTATTGATCTTCCTTGATAATTCATTTTATTTTGATCTTTATTCCACCTATTTTTTCTGCTTCATTACTACAAATTATTTATCAACCCTTGTGCTTATTTCAGTGTAGTATATATTGATATCCTATCCCTGTTCTAGATCCTGAGCTTATCTCGGTTATAAGTCGAACCAACGGTATGCATGCCGATACTAGGATCTTCAGTAAGAGTGCCAAAGCAAGGCTGGGAAAACGTAAGGTAAAATAATGATAATTCTTTAAGAAAACAGTAAAGAGGGTGTTTCGTAATGGTTTCAGAGACTGTTATTATTATTTCCAAGTTCCACATTCCACAAGAGAAATCTTAGTAAATCTTTTTAATAAATCCTAAATAAACTCTTGATAAAAAATTACGAATTTTGCATCATAGCGATAAAGGTATAACAAGTATTGATGTAAGTCGTTAATGAACTCGGTAACTGGAGGTCTACTGAAATTTAGTTAAACATTTGATAAAAAAATTAATTTTTCAGGCAGATACAAGTGTTGACAGTTTGACCAAGTCAAAGATTCTCCAGGTACCACGAACAACTGAGAAGGGTTTAGATGTGCAGAGGGTAGAGAGGAGACCAGTATCCTATGCTGCCAGAGTATTCGGAGGACTAGTATCTTCAAAGAAGGGAGAAACATAATCTTTTATATTAATTCCAGCTTTTTAATTGATTTACTTTCAGGTTTTTTGTTTGTTTCGATTTTTTTCTTCGGTTGGTTTTACGATTGTTTTCTTAAACGATAAAGATTATAAATCTGAAGTTGGAGAATGAAAGTGAACCTGTTGAAACCAAAACTATCCGTCTAGTCGATAAGGACGAGGAATCCTCAACTGAAGATCTCCTTCCAGCCAAATCTATCTCAGTTAGCCCGGGGAAAGTTTCGAAAAAAGAGAAAAATAGGGAAAAGTCGAAACTGAGAAAGCGGTCAATTTCTCAGGAGTCGGAAAACAACCCAAGCCCAAAAAAGAGAAAGAAAGAGAAGAAGCCCAAGAAAGAAAAGAAAGCAGAGAGAAAAGGGAAATCTGAGAAGGGTGAGAAGAAGATGAAGAAAAGTAAAGAAGGGAAGAAGAGAAGGATTAGTAGGGATAGCAGTAAATCTCCAAGGTTAGTATTAATTTTTTGGTTTGATAAAATAATTTAAAAAAAATTTGATTTTGTTTTTAAATTAAGGATTTTTATTCATTATTTAAAATGGAAAGCATCCTAATTTCTCTGAAGTTTCTAAAACCATTGTATTCTTTTTTATCTCAATCCCTTTTTCCAAATAAATTCTTTAACCTGATGGTGTTTAAAAGCTTGATTTTAATGATTCTGTTTAGTCCACCACCTGGAGTTCATCGAGCACTATCCTCAGATAAATTAAGACCAGGTAAGAATGTAAAAACTTTTTTCTAATTTCATTCCTTTATCATTGTTATTAATAATTAAGACTAAGACTTAAGGGGCAATTTGCGCCTGATAATTTTTACGTTTTTTGTTTCATACAGTGTGTAGAAGCTTTAACTTACGATTTTTGTGAAGAATTTATGAAAACTTTTTTTTTCTCCATAAATTTTTTTTGTAGGAAAGGTCCTAAATAGGATAGAGAATACATAAAGTTCTCCTAGCGTAGATTATTTGTCAAGTTGAATTGTCATTTTTGGATAAAATGCTTTTTAGCAGAGACAAATTGTTTTCTGTATATACAGTACAGCGAGCTGGTACTCTTGTACATTCACTACACACTACACTGAGCTGGGACTCTGGTACAATGTACATTGTACATACACTATACAGTACACTGAGCTGGGATTATTGTACATTCACTATAAACTACAATGAGCTGGGACTCTGGTACAATGTACATACACAATACAGTACACTGAGCTGCGACTCTTGTACATACACTATACAGTACACTGAGCAGGGACTCTTATACATTTACTATACAGTACACTGAGCTGGTACTCTTGTACATACACTATACAGTACACTGAGCTGGGACTCTTATACATTTACTATACAGTACACTGGGCTGGTACTATTGTATATACACTATACAGTGCACTGAGCTGGGACTCTTGTATTTTGGATATCAAGATCAATGCTTAATCCCGAAGAACTAAAATTAAGATTGAAAATGTATAGTTTTTATAGATCCTCAAATTAAAAGTGACCATAGTGGATATCTAGATCTGTGGATCGGGATTATAAGTAATAAGTATCCAATCCAACACAAAAGTTCCCAGCTCTGAATTCTCTACTTCATTGGATGTAATCTACATTGGATGTAATCTACATTGGATGTAATCTACATTGGATGTAATCTACATTGGATGTAATCTACATTGGATGTAATCTACATTGTAGGTTGTTAGATTGTGGAATAGTGGTAGAAACTTTTAAGTAAAGAATTTCTTTGAAATGTTATGATCTCAACTTCTAAGTTGGGCATTTGACTTTGCTGGGTTTTTTTTTCGGTAAAAATCTATGAAAATGTAGTTAATTTATTGGAAAATATAATTTTTTAAAAAAATATCTATTATTTAGAGGACAATAAAGTGAAGGCTGATGAGGCTGAGTTGGAGGAAGAAACGAAGGCTGAAAACACTGCAGGGAGGGGAGAAGAGGATATCATGAAACAATTCGAGGATTTTATAAATGAATAAATCTTAGTACCACACTTCCTGATCCTAGTCGGAATATGAAGGATCATTAAACTGTTAAGTTGTTTCACATGCATAGCAATGCCAATGTTCAGGGCATTGTTTAAATTTAATCAAAGTGCACAAAGCACTATTAGTCCAAAGTTCATTTGTGCCTTGTGAAGAAATATATCTTGCTTAACAACCCATGTAAACATTTGTAAAGCTTAGTATTCAATTTTTATGTGTCACATTTATCATTGAAATGGAGACCGCTGACCAGTGGAATCCTGTGAAAAAGAAAGATGAATATTTTTCATGTGATTTTTTGTTGAATACATATGATGTTAAAAAACAAATGAAAGTCGAAGACGGAGAGAAAAAATGAAGATAAAGGATTTTTTTAAAGAACAAATGGAGACGAAAAATAGTTTGTGATTGATTCTTTAAAAAGTTCTGTTTCCTGTACATTTCTAGGAATGTAAAATATAAATAAAAAAGTTCTTATCCTTGTAGTCCTAATCATAACCTTTCTCATCCTTTGGTATTATATCCACGTTTCTTCAGACATCATAGATAGCTTTGGCAGTTGATTTGGGGGGATGAATTGAATCTTTGTCAGGAAATCATTTATCTACTCGCAGTTCATCAGCGAATTTTTAACCTTTCCTCGGAATCCTCAAGCCCCTAAACGGGGAGAGTAGGGATATGATAGGAATTTGTCCAGGAGGGGCTTAACGTTTTTCTTCCCTATAAGGGTAGGACTTTGCATCCATTGGGAGCAAAACCCCCCCGGAAAATTTCACTGATTCAGGGGAGGGCTGAATCCCCATAGCAACCCCCCCCCCCCCTCCTCCCGAATACACCTCTGGAGTCTGGCCATAACTAATCGTCTATGAAGGCGTCGCCCTAGAAATGCTGAAATAATACGAGTGTTATTCTGTTTATAGTAGTCTGAATGTTTCCTGAAGTAGAGTGAATCTTAATTGCATTTTACGCTTTCCTGTCTTGAAATTTTCTGTAATCAAAATGTCGTAGAGATATAAATCTCTGAAAACAAGTCTTGTTAATTACCTTTTTTATTTCGATTTTAATAACAATGGCCGCTGGTGAAATAGCATTGAGAAGAAACAAGGAGGTAAACACCAAATTAGATGAATAAGCTCTTTGTAAATTACTGAAATTAAAAGATTTATACGAACACTTCTAGGCTGAGCTGTCTGTGTTGATTGAGTTAAAGAATATGGTGAGGAACGGTATTGGGGTTGATCTAGAATTGTGCTGCTCAGACGGAACAGTTCCTTGGTTCTCGTCTTTGTTAAGTACTGGTATATACCTATACAATACATTAATACTATTTTCCTTATTCTCATCTACAACTTATTCAATTAAATTAACTCTTAACGTGTATTTTAGTCAGTCCTTTCCTTCGTTCTCTAATGGTTGAGAATAGCTCTGATCCAGGACTGATATCCGTCCTACTCCCAGATATTCAGACAAGTGATATTAAACTGGTTCTCAACTCCCTGTTAGGTAGGAGCTAGTTAGATATATATACTAGCACGATCAGTGTAATCTCACTCACTCATTATCTCCCCCCCCCCTCTGAACAAAAACTTAGCCTATTTGAGGCATGATCCATGTTATGATTAGAACTGGAGGATGCTCCCCTGCTCCTGGCACCTGGAGAACAATTGGATTCTCTCCAGTGCATTCTAAACCTACTCTCCATCTCAAGTCTGGAAATGGTTCAGTCAAAAGACAGTACGGTAAGGAGAATTTTAAACAAATTATTCGGATTTTTTTTCACTTGAAAAATGTTTACAGGGTTTATAATTGTTTATTGAAAATATTGCCCCAACGTAATTGGTCAACTAATCTACTGATTAATGCAAGATATGTGTCATTGTGTTCTTTTAAAATTAGAGGGATGCAAATGTTCTACATAAGTTCTTTAAATTTAGCATTGAGAAGAGATAAGAATGATCTACATAAATAACATTTAATTAAACATATGTTGGAATAAAATATTAAAATAATTTTATACATTTTTCAAAATACAAAGAAAAATTTAGTAAATATCTAGGATGTTCAGAAAGTAGATAAATGTCTATACTCCAGGAAGGTTAAAGATGATGATAAAGACGGTTTAGACAATCCTAACGATATTGAAGATAATCCTAGCAAGGTTGAATACGACGAAGATGAGAGTATGGTGGATGAATCTGATTCTCCCTCCGACCCACCAGTAGACGAAACACCTGTCTCTACTCCCCCTTGGCGGAAGGTTGGACGTCCTAAGAAAGGTTTTGAGATGGACCTGAGAAATGAGAGCAGGTTTATAATCCCTGTATCCGGGTCTGATGGTAAATCAACCTATCAATGTGCTGAATGCAGTGCATTCTTTCCAAGAAAATGGTCTATGTTAATGCACGTGAGATCACATACCAAGGTATTTTAACGTGTCTCATTAAAAATTCATTTGTTTTATTTTATGCTTTGTAGGATAAACCCTATCCTTGTGAGTACCCGGAGTGTGGAGCAAGGTTTGCACGTCAGCAGAATCTATGGAGACATAAGAAAACTCACACAAAGGTTAGAATATGCTATTATTATTATTTGTTCTCTTCTGGTAAAATTATTATTATTCAAATCTATATTTGGTTTAGAAATGTACAACAAATAATAATAAATATATAACAGCTAACGTTTATGAAATTTTGATAAAAAAATAATCAAAAAAATTCTGGAAGCGTTTCATGCACTTGTTAAATATATTAATAGATATTCCCTTGATAAATCTGATAAATTTTCACTAAGAAGTTGAGAGCGAGATTTTCAAGAAATTTTCTGCTTTATATAGTAAATAGTTTGTTCAAATGGAGCAGACAGTTGCATAACGAAAAAAATAGTAAAACCCCAATTTTATTGGTATAATTGGTAAGTGTATACGGCCACTTGTTTTGTGAGTGAAAATATAAATATAATCAGTAGAAAATCTTGAGCAAAAATTATATAACTGGAATGATTTTGGAAGACATTATAATTACGTACTGAACTGTTAAAATCTGTGTGTGAGAGCATATTTGTGATAAATTATGATATTAAGGGGATGATAGATATTAACCTAATTATATACTACATACTAGGAGAAACCTCACAGATGTACAGTGTGCGAAAAATCATTCTGCGAGAGAAAGGAAATCCCAATATACGTTAAAATTGATTGAATGAAAATATTTAAAGCCACTTTAGTGGAAGAAATTATTAACCTCATTCTCTCCGATAAACCGAACTTTTATTGGTCATAGTTTTGAAAATTCCGACCAATGGGAGGTCAATTAATTTTGACTGATCTCTCATTAGTTAAAACTTGATTCTTTAGGAATCAGATTATCTCCCCGCGAGGACTGTAAGCGTAATTTCAAGTGACCCTCCATGCAAAGATGGCAATGTCCGATTCACAATAATACCCTTGAAATCTTATGTGATCAAATATTGGGAAGATAGCGTCCTTTTTCTGACGCCAAAAGTGTTTATTTCTTTGAGCTTCTCCATTGTTTCTTATAAACAAGATATTCGCAAGTCATTTTCGTAGAGAAACCGCAAATGAAAAATGCAGTTAAAAAACTAAACAAAAAACGTTTATATCTAATTCTTACTTGATCAGACAAAGGTTTTAAGGGTACCGTTGTAGATTGGGCATTGCCATGTTTGCATTGAGGTTCACTTTAAATTACGCTTATAGCTTAAAGATAAATTATTAATTAATATTATAATATATGGCATGATACCAGGACATAAATACACATCTACAAACTCACTATAGAAGAAGAGGGGCGAGGATACTAAATAAAATACCGGATAACCGTCAGGTATCCTAATTTGAATAATTTATATATGCCACTAAGATGATCAAGGATCTTTTATCCGAAGGGTTTAGTTTAATAGTTTTAAATTTCTATTATCTGATTTGAGAATTAACAAGGAACCCAGCCCAGAACAAAGCAATCAAAGTTTTCAGATGTTACCGTCTTCTCCTGTACACAGCTTAGAATCAGCTTTAAAATCAACATCTTCCAAAGAATATTTTAGGTAGGATGGAGCATCGTGATTTTGTCAATTTTTGAATCATCTAAATTATTTTTTTTTCCTTTGAGTCCGGATATTGAATTTATGAAAAGTTGACGAAGTTTGTCAAAAGAAAAATCTATTTTATCGCAAAAACAAAGCTTTATATTTTCTAGTTCGGAAAACGATAAATTCAATGAACCAGGACAAGGATTGAATACAACTAGCTCGGTTAATCTCAACATCAAGATAAACAGTGTTGAGCAGGGAAACAGTGGTAAGAAAATAAAGATAATAAAAATCTTTGAATTCTTTAAACCAACAAAATTCTAAAAAAAACCTGTTATTAATCTGTTAAAATGCTGTACGCGTAACTTCAAGTAATCCTTTATGCAAAGATGGCAATGCCCGATTCACAACGGTACCCTTGAAACCTTTGTCTGATCAATATATACTATAAAAAATAATGTCCTTTGTTAGACCTAAAAGTGTTTTAATTCTAACGTATATCTTTACATTCTCCTGCAGAAGAAATGCGCAAGTATATTTGTAGAGAAACCACAATTTCAAAATATCAGTCTTAAATTTATAAACATTGATATCTAATTTATACTTTTAAGGGTACCATTGTGAATTGGACATTCCCATCTTTGCATGGAGGGTCAATTGAAATTATGCAAACAGTCCCTTTAAGATTCCAGTTTGATCTGTGAGAAGCAGAGACAGGATATCAATCAACTAGAAACCAGGTTCCCATGTACTGTTTGTGGAAAAGTTCTTAAAAGACGAGCAAACGTGGATATACACATGAGGCTTCACACCGGAGATAAATCATATTCGGTAATAGACGATCTAATCTTTATTTCTTTTTGATTTCAAGTATTTACAAGAAGATCTTATCTGAGCTGAAAACTTTAGAATGGTGGATATCGGGATTAAGGCTTAATCCACTCTTTTTCTTAATCTGCAGATTAAATATTGCTTGTTCTCCACTCATTTTTAATCTCCAGATTAGTTATCCGATCTGAGCTGAAAACTTTAGAATGGTGGATATCGGGATTAAGGCTTAATTCACTCTTTTTCTTAATCTGCAGATTAAATATTGCTTGTTCTCCACTCATTTTTAATCTCCAGATTAATTATCTGATCAGGATTAAGGATATCCCATTCAAAAGTTCCCATCTCAGGATTAAGGATATCCCATTCAAAAGTTCCCATCTCAGGATGAAGGATATCCCATTCAAAAGTTCCCATCTCTGATACAGCGGGACGCGTAAAAGAGTGAAGAAGGAAGATGAATCTTTTGAGTCAAGAGCTGCCGATCATAGCAGTGTCGATTGGGATGTTTTGTTTCATCCAATCCTGTCCATTTCAGGACTAAGTTCTGGTTACTATCTACCTTTCAGAAGTAGTTTTTAAGTTAATATAGTCCAATGAACATTAAGCACATCAAATGTGCACAGTGAAGTTGTACACTAAGTTGATTTTCAAGCAACTGGAAATTTACATCAAATACACATAACATTGCTGAAATGTCGTCTTCCTATTCCACATTTTTATGAGTGGCTCTGTAGTATATCTAATCTTTATTTTGTTTTGAATAAGATCTTTTTGAAGTGTGACAAATGTGCGTGTTCCTACTTTACTGGGTCAGCTCTACGTAATCATGTTCTGAGTAAACATGGTGGAATTAAACATGAGTTCCTCTGTACTATCTGCGGGAAATGTTTTAAGAAGAAGGCGAACCTGGAATCACATATTACAATTCATACTGGGGAGAAAAAGTAAGAGATAACATTATTGTACGAATTCTTTTTCCACCTAATAATCGCTATTTTCCCAGCAAGTCATTTTTCTAAGTTTCTAAAGGTTCCGTGATTATTATATTTTATCTATCTATCTTCAGTTTACCTAACCTAGTTGACCACTGTTCTACGGATTGAGTATAATATTATGATCTCAAAATTCTTGAAACTGTGAAATTATAGAACCTTTTGTTTTATTTTATAAATTAAGGGGCCATACGGGATATAAAATCAGAACGACAAAGGCAATAAAACGACTTCGGCGCCGATGGGTTCATTTCAGGGAGTAAGGAATAGAAGGGAGATACAACTGACGCGGTTCGCCCTACCATATGATTTTACATGCTTTGCAGACGGTACTCCATTTGTATAAGAAATATTCAGAATAGGTTATTGTATACGCAGTAAATGTACATCAGACAAATATTTCTTATACAAATGGAGTATCGTCTGCAAAGCATGCATAATCATATGGTAGGGCGAACCGCGTCAGTTGTATCTCCCTTCTATTCCTTACTCCCTGGTTCATTTGTTATTGATTTTTGATATATTTGTTTTACTACAAGTTCTATCAATATCTTGTTCAGATATGCCTGTCCTCATTGTGAGAAAAGGTTTCGATCTCATTCTGTTTATCAGAACCATCTCCGGTTTCATGGGGTAGGTTTTAGCCATCTTTACAGCGATCAAAAATGTTTAATCTTGACATCATTTTAAGCATGGTTTTGAAATAATTTATTAATAATAATTTTTAAGAAACATGAGGATTTATGAATTGAGTTATAATAGTAAGAGTAAAACTTTTTATCGAAGAAGTCCAATCGTTTTTGCACCAGCCAATTACCAATATTCATCATAAAAATATAGATAAAATCAAAACTCTTTTTGTAACTTACGAAGTAAAAAAACCATAGAGCATTAGGGAGGTCGATTTTTCAATTCCTTCCCTATAGTTTCGCCCTTATGTTAATAGTTGATCGAATTCATCCTTCCAATCCGTTGATTTGTGTTTAGGGAAAAAAGGAGTTTGTTTGTCAATATTGTGGTAAAGCATTTATGCAGAAATCCCATTTATCTAGACACACCGCCACCCATACTGGGGTAAAGAAGCATATTTGTCCAGGTCAGATTTTTTTTTTATTGTTTTTATTTTAAGTCGCATCACAAAAATATTTATTGAACGCAAAACAACATTTTTTAATACATAACTAACTAGAGTACGTTCAAATAACACAATCATAAATTTAAAAGTTTTTGTGGATTTACAGTTATTCTTAGAGTAAAAGTAATTCCTAGAGTCTAGACTTAGAGTTACTGTTTTATTTAGAGTTATTCCTAGATTAAAAGTTATTTCAAGATTTAGAGTTATTCCTAGATTTAGAGTTATTACTAGATTTAGAGTTATTTCTAGATTTAGAGTTATTACTAGATTTAAGTTATCTTAGATTTAAAGTTATTCCTTGATTTAAGTTATTCCTAGATTTAAAGTTATTTCTAGATTTAGAGTTATTTCTAGATTCAGAGTTAGTCCTAGATCCATGTAAGAGAAATTCCTTCAGTATACATCAAAGCTGAATCATTAATATTAAATTTCTATTTTCTGTGTTTAGTTTGCTTCAAACCTTTCATCGAACCTGGAGATGTAAAGAAACATATGAAAACTCACCGTGAGGAATCCCAGGGGATACCTATTATTATTCCAAAATCAGGAGTTAACATTAGGTAAGAAGAAGTTACAGAAAACAAAATTATTAATTCATTTTACAACTCAATTTGTATTACTAATGTTGATTTTTTTTCTACTTTGAATTAAAATTTTTATCTTTGTTAATAGTAGTTTATTCCGATGAGGGGGGGGGGGGCTTTCAGATTTCTTACCGTATAGCTTTTAAGAAAATATCATAATATTCTTAGATGTGAATTTCAATTGTTCCTGTATAGAATAATATTTCAGTCTGAAAGATGAGAACTCTGGAATTATTTGGTCCGGACCTGGAGAATCATTTCAAGAATCTTTCATCTAATCTAGGATCACCACGATTCTTAGTCCTTTGATCTCCAACACAGACCTGGTCATGTGATCATATGTTAGCAAATTAATCTTAATATGTTTTTAATGACTAGTGACGATGGACAACAATGGCTTTCAAATATTTCTAAACAAAAAGTTGAATTTAGCAAAGAAAAGTTATTTTTCAGAAATCAATGCCAGAGGAAATGGTTGGGTTGAGTAGGTACACTAGTGCTTTACTCCAGACAATCCATGAATTAAGTGAGAATGATGAGTTCTGTGAGTTGGATGTACAGTGCATGGATGGAACTATATCTGTTCAGGGAATAATATTTGCTGCAATCTACCCTGCACTAAATAGGTATTTTGTTAAGAATGTGTTGGGAGCTAAATAAAGGGGGAAATCCTACATCGACATGTTGGCCGAAAAGAAACTTAGAAAACTCTACAAAAAGTTTTATTAAAAAAACGACTTGAATTTTGCATCTGTAAAACTTTCTTGTTACAGTTAGATCGAAAAATAAATTATGTTGATTATCTATTTATATCATTGCTTAGGATCCATTTAATTTTAATGCTGATTCGGATCCACAATGGAAAAAATGGATCCAGATTCGGATCCAGGTCATCAAACTTTCGATAAGATTTTCTGATTTTTTTAACATAAGACAAATTTTCAAATTAATTTTCTTCTTTTTTCGTTTATTTTAATTAAGCATTAATGAACCATTCAGCGATAAGCAAAGTTTTAAAAATTTCTATTTAACAGTTTAGATTTGAATTTCAAGAGTAAAAAGTTTTTTTCCCAGTTTTTGATTGATTTGCCGGATCCTTAGCACTGATTTTTACATTGTATGTCCGATCATAACTCATAGGCCCGTTACCGATTTGCCTCAAATTTTGCTTGGGGAACTCAAGAGAACCACGGGAATGTTTGTTAGCTTGGTTTGAGATTTCAAGTGGAGTAACTTGGGCAACGACGGGCACTTGAGCTATTATAAAATAAAAATAAATCATCTTAAATTTGATAGGTATTCGAATTAGGAACCAAATTAAAAAATTGTTTGTTCAGAGTCAATTTAAGTTATTATTAAACTAGCTTGGGAACTTAGCGCTGCCCAGGATACTCCCGCCGTTTACCCGCACTTAAACGATTTTACAGGGAAACTAATATATCGCTTTTAATAGTCTTAAAACCAATAGAGTTCCCCAATCAAAATTTCAGGCAAATTGGTTTAGGGATTCCTGAGTTATGATCGGACAAACGAACAGACAGACTGACAGACAAACAGATATTACAACTTTATAAATATAGATATATGTTAAATACTGTTAAGATATTGCTCTGGTTCCCTTGATGGTTACTGTCTGATTTTTCCGGATATTTCTTGTGCAGAATTCGTTCTTTTTCTCCGAGTTCTTCTCAACCCAACATTAACAGGAGTAGATAAGGTACAAGAACGAGCCAAACAAAGTAAGAAATTATTCTTAAATCTGTTCGTCGGACACAACTTTCCATTTTTTATGGTCAGTTTTCTCAGTTATTCAGTGGTGTCTTTCTTGTTAATCCCCTTAAAAAACTTCAACCCTTGAATTTTGAAGTGTTAATTGTTAATGTTTAGCCTTATTAAAAACTTTCATAGTTTATTTTTTATTTTTTATCATGAATATTTAGTTTCAGGAGACTCTAGATGCATTAAGAAATATAAATTGTACATTAGGAATGTTTATTAAATTTGAATTCTCTTTCTTGGGGGAAGGGGAGGGGGTAGGCATTCCATTATTAAAGGTATTTTAATTTTAACATTATTATTATTTTCAACAATAAATATAAACGTGACTATAGGTTTAAATGTTACATTTGAGAGCATAAAATTTGAACCTAGCGAACCTGTGGATATCACGGAGGAATCTGTTGACGTTGTTGACATGGATGATGGGAGTGGCGGAGAAGAGATATCTGGAGATACAGAACCCCTCCGGAGAAATAGGTTCCTAGAGAACATGATAACAGATACCGGAGCCAGATACTCAGACCTCGACAATCTTTGTATATTTTTCGACGAGAAAACCTCAACTATGGGGAAGAAATGTCTGTTAAATCTAGGGAAAATCGACATTGATATAGTAGTTGATGAAGTTTTGACAGAGAATTTCTGTGATCAAGAAGGTAGACTCGTCTGCTTAATCTGCTATAAAATCATGGGACAGAACGAATTTCAGGTGGGTTTATCACTTTATGTGCGTTTTTTAATTTCAGGGCTTGACCTTTTTTACATTGACAATATTGATCTGTACAAAGATTTTTGCATCTTCCTTTAACAAGGAGATTTGACTTTCTGACCCCCAGAACAATTTTCTTTAATTTGAGTCCATTGTTCTTCAGGTCATCGGTCAGAGATATT
>NW_019396768.1:166822-196695 GCF_000591075.1 Eurytemora carolleeae | reverse complement strand
CCTCTCTCCTAGAACCAATTCAATGTGTGGTTTGTTCTATTATATTTTATCTGCTAATTTGGTCGATGAAATGTTGTATTTTCTCTTTTTATACAAATATTCATAAATAGCTTTGAATATTTGATACAGTTTTTTAGATAATTTCAAGCTCGACCCCCCCCCCCTTCTTCGTAGTTTTCGAATTTTCCCTCAAATTTATCCCTTAAATCCCCAAAACTCTTATTATGATTTTAGTTTGAACTCAAGCCACACAAAAATACTTATTCATGGGTTTTATTGAAACCTTCCCCGTTTTCAAAAATATTTTTTTACCGTTTTTTTATTGTTTTTAGTGGTTTGTCGCCAAATTGGGCAATAATTATTATTGTATATACTATGCTTGTCTGTCTGTCTGTCTGTTTGTATCCAATAAACGTCAAAACGGCTATACTGCTCGGGCCCAAATTTTTTGTGGGACCTCACGTGACCCCAGGGAAAGTTTTTAAATGATCAAAATTTATGAAATTTGTGTTAAATAGTTTTGTATTTTTGTTAAACTTTGAAGATGCGAGAAAAAAATTATGAAATCCGCAAACTTTATGTTTGTTTTTGTTTTAATACTGTACAAATAGAAGATGCTCACAGAAAATGCCACAATTAAAAGTTGAAATAGAAGATGGGCGCGAAGCGCCATAAAAGCATAGTTATTGTATATTTCAGAACGGCGGTTTAAAGTGGTTTTAATCGAGATGGATTTACCGCCGGAATTTCATTTTAATCGCCTTATTGTTGTATATTTCAGAACGGCGGTTTGACGAGGTTCTAAAACAGATGGATTTACCGCCGGAATTTCATTTTAATCGCCTTATTGTTGTATATTTCAGAACAGTGGTTTAACGAGGTTCTAATACAGATGGATTTACCGCCGGAATTTCATTTTAATCGCCTTATTGTTGTTTATATCAGAATGGCGGTTTAAAGAGGTTCTAATGCAGATGGATTTACCACCGGAATTTCATTTTAATCGTCTTATTGTTATGTATTTCAGAACAGCGGTTTAACGAGGTTCTGATACAGGTGGATTTACCGCCGGAGCTTTATTTTAATCGCCTTATTGTTGTATATTTCAGAACGACGGTTTAACGAGGTTCTAATACAGATGGATTTACCGCCGGAACGGGCAAAAATTCTGAAAAGTTTCCCAAATGAGAAGAAGTGGGATACGGTGTGTGATCACGATCTCGTTCATGCTAAGGAATTCTATACATTCATTCTTATATTCATTCGTATATTCATATACATTCATTCTTAGATTTATTCTTATATTCATTCGTATATTCATATACATTCATTTTTGCATTTATTCTTATATTCATTCGTATATTCATATAAATTCATTCTTACATTCATTCTTACATTCATTCTCCCATTCATTCTTACATTCATTCTTACATTCATTCTTACATTCATCCTTACTTCATTCTTTCTGTGATCACGATCTCATTCATGCAAAGGAATTCATATTCATTCATTCTTGTATTCATTCCTAAATTCACTCCTTCAGACATCCCAGTATTTTTATTGTATTCTTTCTTAGATTTATCCTTGTATACATTCTTGCATTTATTTATATATTCACTTCTTCATTCATACATTCAGTCATACATTCATTCTTGTATAAATTAATCTATTTATTTGTATATTCATTTATATATTCATTATACATCCATCCTTATCCTAATATTCAGTTTATGAAGCTATATTATTTATCATCTTCTTCCAAATATTATGTTTCTAGATTTCTTTTGCCCTGTATGAGAAATGTAAATTGTAAATCCTTCTTTAAATCTCAGATCAGTGTAAGTCATGATGAGATTTTGATGTGGTCACAGGTGTCCCTAAACGTCTGATTGATTGATTGAATGTATATGATTATCAGGATCCCCCCCAAGAATATTTGACGAAACTACGGATGTTTCTTGACCCCGGGGCCTATAAAGGGACTCGAAAATTAACTTCAACTTCGACCCAAGTCCTTAAAGACCTCGAGATTTCCCTCAGGACGAATCATATCGAGTGGGTTCGAGAGTTTCTAAGTGAAGATGTTCGAGGACTCGATGTTCTTATTGAATATCTGTCCTCGAGGTTACTAGTGATGCGACAAAAACTCGAGTTCGAGGAAGAGGAATCAAATCTGTCCGATGGCGGTAGTTTCGGTAGCTCGAGTAAAAAAATCAATCTTTCCATTCGAAGTCGAAAATCCGAGTTGACTCGAAATGAGTTTAGAAAATCTGCCAAACGTGAGAAAGATCGTAAAATCGGCGATGTGACGGACGATATTCATGTGTGCATTATGTGCCTTCGAGCGATCATGAACAACAAGTATGGGTTCAATATGGTGATAAAGCATAAACAGGAACAGTTGAATATAAACACAAATATTTGTATAACAAGGATACGAAAAATTAATCGATGGACTTTCGATTTTCATTCTTTAATACTTGCTAACTGTTTTCCTCAAAATATATCATCGATTTCTTAAATTAAAAAATCAGAATTAGAATTCCTAAAAAACTTCTCGTTTTTAAAAAAGTAATTTTTTATTTTCCCTAAAAATATTAAATTTTAATTTTCAGAAATAAAGTTCTAAAATTGATTATTTTTAAAAATTTTAATTGGACTAATTTTGAAAGATTTGGTGAAAATGCTGAAGTAATAGTTTTTAAAGGGCTCTCGCCAATTATCGGAAATTGAAAGTATCTGAATTAACTATTCATGGAACCGCTTGTTGAATTTCATTATACACGTGTTATGAAGTAATTATCAGGCTATAATGTTAAATTATCAATTGGTTTCCAAATTTTCTCCTAAAAGTTTAGGATATTTCTTGAATTTTTTTTCAATTCAAAGGAAAATCAGCGATATTATTTTATATTATAATTTGAAAATTTTATATTGCTTATTGACAGGCGATCAACTCTATAGCGCTGTCCCTAATCCACAAGAAGCTGAGAACGAAGGCGCTGGTCTTGGAGTTGTTGGCAGCGATCTGCCTTCTCAAGGGGGGACACAGTATCATTCTTTCAGCTTTCGATAACTTTAAACAGGTAGAAAGGGACTGTACACTCATTTATGGTGGATTAAAGGGACTGTTAGTGTAATTTCAAGTGACCCTCCATGCCCGACTAACAACTGCACTGGATAGGATACCCTTAAAAGCTTTGTCTGTAAGATTTATATGTCAATGTTTAACTGATTTATTCAATTGGGGTTTCTCGGAAAAAGTGACTTGCCCATTTTACGATAGGAATGACAGTATTTTCAACATTATTGATCAGATAAAGGTTTAAAGGGTATCGTTGTGAATTGGGCATTGCCATCTTTGCATGGAGGATCACTTGAAATTACTCTTACAGTCCTTGCAGTCCGTAGAAACTAAAACTAGCTTGATATTGAAGATCTAAATACCAAGGTCCTTGAAAAGTAGCTTCACACTCACATCATTAAAGGGGCTGTGAGCATGATTTCAGGTGGCCTTCAAAGCTAAGATGGCCTTACCCGATTCACAAAGGTGCCCTTAAAGATTTTGTTTGGTCAAGTACTAATTATACATATGTATTATATATATAAGGTCATATTTTTGGAAACTGATTATTTCACAGTTGCGCATTTCCACTGCAGAAAATATATCAAAATAATGAGACTCATAACACTTTTAAACCTAGAAAAAGACAATATTTCCCACAATATTGTTCAGGTAAAGGTTTCAAGGGTACCGTTGTGAATCAGGCATTGTCATCTTGGTGACTTGAAAGTAACTCAATATTAAAAACGCAGAGGCAAAGTTTTTTATTTTTCTTTCTTTTTGAACTTTGATAGGGTTTTATAATTAGATTTCTCTTTTCAAAGTTTATTACTCAATATTTTTTGAAAGAACACCTAAAACGGGAAAAATAGCATAATCTTTATACAAAGGTAAATAGCTTCCCTTCCTCAAAAAACTAATAGGATATGAATTAAGAAAACCAATATATTAGATGCAATTAATTGTTTTCTTGAAATATTTATTAAGTAAAATTATATCTTTGAAGCATTGATGTCGTTTATTCGCTGATTTATTGCCAATGAATGAACTGATGTCACTTAAAATTTAAAAATTGAAATGAATGAAATAATGTGCGAAAAATAAGATTAAAAAATAGCCTTAATAAATTTTCGCATTTTTATTAAAATAGAGATCAAAAGAAAAGTTGTAAAATGGCGGCCGGCAAAATTTCAATAGACTCTCCATTCAAAGATAAGTTAGATTCGCAGCTGTAACCATTAAATCATTTTTTTGGCCTCAATGAGGGGGATATCCTTACTTTTCTCTCCGAAAATTGGCAAATTTCAATTTCAATTTTTTGGCGAGGAATGTGATTCCAGAATTAATCTTTTTCAAGAAAACAGCCAATATTTCTTGCATTGTTTTCAGATCCAGTTATATTAGATACCGTTGTAAATCGGGCATGGCACTTTTGAGGCTAAGGTTCTTTTTATTACGTTGAAATTATAGTCACACGGAGTAAAGTGTTGTGCAATTGTGTTTGCAAATATGTTTGGAAGGTTTAAAGTGTTAAAATTGGTATATTTGACTGTTTGTTCTGTAGCAGGGGTTCAATTTTAAATTATATATCTAGGAAAATAATTGAAAACCAGAAACAGGGAAATCTACGTGCTCTTGTTGAATGTGCATTGCTTTCTCCTGAAAAAATGTCAGAATTTAAAGTAAATCAGATAATGGCGCTTCCGTAGATGGTAGGTTTTTCCAAAGGCGCATTTTATTAAGAAACAACTTCCCAAGAGCAAATTTCCACAAGCTTAGCTTAGGACCCATTTCATTTGGATGCAGATTCGGATTCTGAATTTGAACAGAACAAATCCAGGTCATGCAAATTCTTCAAAAATTTATTGATAATTTGCGAAAATGAAAAATTTTAAAGTTTTTTTTGGCTTAATCTTAATGAACCATCCAGAGTAAATTTTAGGTTTTGGTTAGCACTGATTAAATGTGAAAATTAAATGTGAATGTCCTTTTTGACCTTGTAAAAATGTTCTTAAGTATCCTTTTAAGATTTGTTTATTTGTATATTTGGGTAAATGCTATTTGGGAATTGGTAATTTAAAATAATTGGGAATGCCTTTGGGAGAACATCTCGTTGCCCCTTACCCCTTGTTAAAGGTAATTTTGTGAAATATAGAAATGTACGTTTATGCATAATCTCATTCTTAATAATTTTTGCTTTAGTTTTTGTTGATTTATAAGTTATGAATTTGAATAACATTTGTTTAAAATCTTCTTCGTTTTACGATGTTGTCGACCTTCAAGTGTGATTCTAGGTTTTATTTTATGACAATATAACAGTTTTTGCAGCTTTTGGTGTTGTTTTTACTATGAAGGGGGAGGATACCCAAGGACAATTAAATACAAATATTTCTTCATTTAAGAAAAAGAAAGAATCTCTATTATTTTCAAGTTTTATGCACTTTTTGTTGATTTCGTACGTTTTCTTTCTTGTTAGTGGTAAAATTTATGTCGATAACAAAACCTCTTTGCAAAATTTATTAAACAATCAAGTGGAAATAAGCAAAAAATACAAATCGTAAGACCTCACTTCATTATTGATTTAGTATAGTCACTTCAATTTTGGGGTGTGGGACGGGGGTGTAGGACGTCCCTAAAAGCATGATTTGATTTGATTTGATTTGATACTAACCACTTTTTACTCTGGTGGAAGGGTTATTTTGAAAATGTGATCGGAGATATTTGGGATGAGAGGGGATTAAGATGGGATGGAGATGGGATGGAGATGGGATTGAGATGGGATTGAGATGGGATTGAGATGGGATTGAGATGGGATGGAGATGGGATGGAGATGGGATGGAGATGGGATGGAGATGGGATGGAGATGGGATTGAGATGGGATTGAGATGGGATTGAGATGGGATTGAGATGGGATTGAGATGGAATGAAGATGGGATGGGATTGGGATTGGGATTGGGATTGGGTGGGATGGGTTTGTGATAGGAATGGGATTAGGATTGGGATGGGATTTGGTGGGATGGGATTGGAATGAAATGGGATTGGGAAGGATATAAGAAATATTCAAAAGGAGAGCAAATTCTAACTGACATTTTAAGTTATACTAGCTACTTTTACTGCAAAGAAAGCACTATTTTGGGTCAACTTCACTTTTATCATTTAAATTTTTTAATTGTGTTGGGGTGGGGCAGGGGTTGCTTTTACGATGGATTGTGAAGTTTTTTTTTACTCAAGGAGAGAATGAGAGGGGGGGGGTTATATAAACAAGTTTGAGAATTACATCATTCATTGCACATCTAATTTTGAAGAAATGTTCACGCAATATTTATCTAAGTATGACTAAACTAAAATCCACGAAAATCTGTGATACAAAAAGCCATTTTATCAACAACGGACCTTTCAGAATATCTAAAATATTTGAGAATGAATTTTAGATGAGGAACTCGATTTGCTTCCAGATTCTTTGAATTAATATAATGTCCTGAGCCGACGATTTAAAAAATTCAAGAAAATACGACTCAGGTCTAAGCTGTCGTTGTGCCTTATTTACGACTTGAGCTTTCAGATTCAAGCTGCATCTTATTTTCCACAGAGTTGAGTTCAAAAAATCGGTTGAATATTCTATTTGGTGGATTTTCATGGTAGGAATAGTCGCATTCCGTGTTTTTATGAGACCAAGCCTTAACATTAAGCCTTATTCTCCACGAAAACCAACCAAGGTCGGTTTTATTTTCATTGGGCCTAACTCTTTTAAGTAAAGCCAAAGATTTTGCAGCTGTCAATCACGTGACACAAGCTGTCGTCAGATTTGGGTTGAAGATTGGGTCTTAAAGCTGGGTTTAAGGAATTACGAACCGAGCCGAAGTTTTTAAATCGCGGGCTCTGAATTCGCAATTTTTAGAAGAAGTCAGATTAAAGACACTCCACATAAAAGTTCGGATCAGATCTGCAAAAAATACGTATCCTTGGATCCGGATCCGAAAACGAAATTATAAAATACTTAAAAAATCTTTATTTCTCAAAACATCAATTTTTTACATGCCTATTTAAAAACATATTTATATATTTCGATTTCAATGTTCAGAACATTATGGAATGAATGCGTAAATTTTTAATATTTACTTAATTTTATATTTTTGTCAACACAAATATGAAAACAAAATTATAACAAATATGGACACTGAAGAAACAAAGTAAATATTGATTCTGGAATTGTTAAATGCCAACTTTGCTGTTAGATGACGATTGACGAATAAAAGTAAAAATTAAGGATCCGAATTCCCGTTTTAAATAATAAATTAAGATTTTGTCCTTTCTTTGAAAATTGTAATAGTTAAATAAAATATGAAAAAGCAGTTTAATCGAAGTCTCAATGTTTACAACAATTGTGTGTATGTTTTGTATATTATATTTGATTCGTTGCCGCTTTTATAAACTGGAGTCGAAGCCTAAGCACTTCATCGTAAAATTGAAAGTTTCTATTCCATTTTGGTGACATTTCATCTCAGTTTTGATATTGTTATTTGTTAATGATAAAAATGTCAATTGTTTAGGAGATGCGAGAGACTCACAGGTTTGAAACCCTGGTCAGCTACTTCACGAGCCCTCAGGAGTTCCAGATAGATTTCATGGTCGCCTGCATGCAGTTCATCAATATAGTCGTACACTCAGTGGAGGTATGTATATATATAACAAAGCAGGGGTATATTATGAATTATTTTAGGACATGAATTATTTCAGGACATGAATTATTTCAGGACATGAATTTCCGCGTAGCTCTACAATATGAGTTTACCAACCTGGAGCTTGACCTGTGTCTTGACCGGCTCAAGAACCATGAATCTGACGAACTGGCTGTTCAAGTAAGTCGGCCATAAACTGGACGATTCATTTAACATAGCAAAAAATTTTCCTCTTGATGGGACTATCGTTGTAGTGCTCCTCAAAGCTTATGAGGGAATGCCTAATGTTCTATCGGTACCCTTTTTAACTCCTATCTGATCATAAATGTAGTATATATCTTCGATTTTCTTTCTTTAAAAGTATTATTTTTGAAGCAGAAATGCGCTAGTCAAAAAGCTTTAAAGGGTATCGCTGTGAATCAGACAAGCCAGTCTAAAAATCAAAGGTCACTGAAACTTGCATGTACACTATTTAGTATACATTAAAAAGTTAAACCAGGACCTCCGTGTAAGGCAATCTCAACCAAACTTTAAAAAAAATACAGACTGTCAGTTCAGGATACATTTTTCGATAAAATATCATCATCATCAGTCCTGAAACAATTAAACAGTGTACAGTCTCTTTAATTATCTAATTTTGTTTTAAAAAAAGTTTTTAAAAAAATATTTTAAGATATCTGCTTATGTGGACAATGAGTTTGATGTTGCTGCTCTGATGGAGGAGGCTGAGAGTAAACAAGCTGCTTTGGATCAGGTCAGACAAATATTCCCTTTTTACCATTTAAATCCCCAGGGGAATCATTGTTAAACCCGTCTGTATGTTTAATTTTACATTGGTTTTAAGGGTTCTGAGGGTAAAGGTTGGTTGATTGTAAATTTTTGTATACTTTCATAATTTGCAGTTCACAACAATTCTTTTTAAAATGTTAATCGACTAAAATACTGTTTTGAAAGCAAATCAGTTAAATTAATTAATTTCTTTTCTAAATTTATTGAATCTGATTTTGAATGTCGTCTTCTAAAAAAGATTTCTGTTTCAGGTAGCAGAACTAGAGGACGAGTGTGCACGACTCTCAGAACAGCTTGCTGAAATAGAATCTGAAGCTATGAGCCAGCAGGTCATTCATTTATTCTTTTATTTATTTATTGAGATGTTTATTGATTTAGTCATTGAGTCATTGAGTCATTGAGTCATTGAGTCATTGAGTCATTGAGTCATTGAGTCATTGAGCCATTGAGCCATTGAGCCATGGAGTCATTGAGTAATGGACACTTATAAAATATCTGTTTAAAAGTTAAGTGGGGGTTATTTTATCCGAAAATAAGTAAATATTTCAATATTTTAATTCCCTAAACTTGTCCTGTAAAAAACTTTCTTTTTAAAATCATTTTTTTGGTTCAGGTGAGCTACGAGAACAGGTTGGATGAGATACAGAGGGAGGTCAACATGTATAAGGAGAAGGAAGAGAAGGTAGAAAATNTTTTTACAAAAAAATCTTAACAAGAAACTGCTCCTCCTGCAGCCCAAAGAAATGTGATCAGACGTGTGAATCCGCATTTGTTACAGCTCTAAAGGTCGTCTGTGCTTAAAACATGCTTTTTAAAGAGACTGTTCACGTAATTTCAATACTGTTTTCCATCTTAAAAAGTACAAAATTTACTTTTTGCTTCATTCGCTCTGTAGCATAAAATCCGCAAGTCAATTTTATTGAGAAATCAAACTTGAAAACATCAAGTTTTCCTTTTTAGTCTTGACAAAGGTTTCAAGGGCACAGTTGGATGGTTACTTGTAAATACATCTACAGTCTCTTTAAGTTTGTTTCTATTTCAAAAACATTTTAATTAATTTTTATTTATTTGTCTAGATACGGATAAAAGAGTTAGAGAAGGAAAGAGACACTTTAAAATCCGCCTCAAACTCAAGTCTAAACTCAAACCTTGTCTGCTATTTTAGAGAGAGATGGGCCCGTTCTCCTAATATCTTCATAAAGATAAGACAAAGACATGATCCAAAAATAAACTGTGCTTGGTTTAAAACTTGTTCTGAGTTTAAGACCTTCTAGGCGTTAAAACCTAACGATATAAAAGATACAGTTTGGTACACAATGAATGATGAAAAGGTAAAAAATTATGGATAAATTATAAAACATAGAATATAAAAGTTTGACTCTCCAACCTTTAGTGCTGATAAAGACTTCGCAGAAATGTCGAAATATATATATATATATATATATATATATTCCAATTGAGCCTGGTTTAATCTTCCAAGTTTATCTTATAAATTAATCATTGAAATTATTCATAAAAATTTAGCGAAAGAAAGGATGTTTGTTGTATAAGATTGAATCATAACTCAATTTGTAAAAGTTAAGATTTTTTTTATCCCATCTTGGTAGCAAAGTACTCGGGATTTTTCTTAACATTTTCTTGACGGGAACATCAGATAGAAATAACTCACAGATTTATCATGGTCAATCCTTTACCTGACTTTTTATTCGTAAATACTTCCTCTTGTTTTCTTAATTGTTTCAATAAAGTATTTCTTCTTAAAAGACGATAACCAAAAAAAAATTATCGATTATTTTCTTAACTCAATAATTTACAAATAAATTGATTAATATAATTTTTATTTTAAAATCTTCAGATCATGAACGAGATTGATTTTGGAGCATTTGAAGAGGCTTTTAAACTAAATCCAGCTCCTCTCAAACAGAATATGGATAAAGTAGATGCACAGTCATATAAACAACCAGGCAAGATATTTTCTTGAAAAACCACCTCCCTCCCCCCTCCCCAAAAATATTTTTTGCCTTTTTATAATCAGAAGAGGGTAAAATTAGCAATAGCAATCCCCTCGCCCCTCTTTTAAAATATCTCAAGGCTACGGGACTCTACTCATTGTTTCATCTGATGATAATTTTGCCAAGGATCAAAACAAATATTAGGACAATGATGCTGATGTTAGATTGTGCTGAAATCATAAAAATTACGAAGATGAAATGAAAACCAAAAATGATGCATACAATAATAATGACAATAACGATCAAAAGCTATAATGACAAAGATCATTTAAATGACAATACTAATGATGATAACAATCATCTGATAAATGGCAATGATCACGATAAAGTTAATGACCAGGACGATGACAACCTGAAAAATTAGGACAAAGATGATAATAAAAGAATGATCATGTTGACATGAAAATCACTTAAAGATCAGAAAAAAAATCGGTAATTAGAAAAAATAGATTTTTGAATGATGTTTAATGTTTTGTTTTTCAGTGAAAACCTCTCAACTTGACTCTCTTATGGAACATACAAGGTAAATGAAAAAATAGGTCACCATTTTCTCTTTTTCCCTTTTATTCAAATATATTCAAATATATTTTTAAATGATAAATGAATCCGAACCATCATTTCTGTAAGCGTAATTTAAAGTGACCAATGCCCGATTCACAACTGTACCCTTGAAGCCTTGATCTGATTGAAGATTTTCTATCTTTTAAAATTCTTATTTCTGATTTTCCTATATGTTTTCCTGTATAGTAGAAATACGCAAGTCACTTATGTAGAGAAACCACAGTTAAAAAACTATTATCATTGATATTTAACACATATTTGATCCGACAAAGCATTTACAGGTACCGTTGTGAATATATGCATGAAGTGTCTCTTAAAATTACGCTCACAGAGCCCGCGATTTAAAAACTCCGGCTCGAGCCGTACAATTCCTTAAACCCGACTTTACGACCCAATCTTCGACCCAAGTCGGACGACAGCTTGTGTCACGTGATTGACAGCTGCAAGATAACGAAAATAAAACGATCTTGGTTGGTCTTAGTGGAGAATAAGTCTCAATGTTGAGTCTTGTTCTCATAAAAACCCAGAATGTGTCAATTCCTACCCTGAAAATCCGCCAAATAGAATATTAAACCGGTTTTTTAAAAACTCATGGAAAATAAGATGCAGCTTGAATCAGAAATCCCAAGTCGTAAATAAGGTCCAGCTTACCCCCGAGCCATATTTCCCTGAATTTGTTTGAATTGCGGGCTCTGGATAACTTTGTAGACAGATCATAAGACCTTTGTCCACTTTTTATTTTCAAAACTCAAATTTGATTTGTTTTATATCTTAAGGTTGAAGAATGTTGCAATTTGTAAAAGACGTCTACCGCACATGTCTCCGGAAGATTTAATCGCAAATATTAATGCTCTAGACAATGCAGCAATAGGATTGGATGCTATAGGTAGGAGCAGCTGATTGGAGAGATATTTTCATAAACTGATTTTAAGGATTATTAAATTCAAAAAAACAATTAATTGGAAAACATTTAATAAAGTTTAAAAAAGAAAAGTCATACAGTTTACAAGCCTTGCTTCATTCTTGATTTAGTAAAGCTAGTCATCTTGAGATTGAATCCTAAAAGCCTGATTTGATTTGATTTGGTCGGTTTGTTTGCTGGTTGGTTGGTTTGCTGGTTGGTTGGCAGGAGCAGTTTGTTGGATGTTTTGTCATTGTCTGAGGTGGTTAGTTGGTAAGGTTATTTGCTTTTGGATTGAGCGGTTAGATTAATACAATGTTTTTTTTATAATAAATAGATTAATTGATGTTGGTTGGTTGGTCGGATAGTCGGTTGGTTTGTTTGCTGGTTGGTTGGATGTTTTTATCATTGTCTGAGGTGGTTGGTTAGTAGCCTATTTGCTTTTGGATTGAACGGATAAATTCATAAAATGTTTTTTGTTATAATAAATAGATTAATTGATGTTTTAGTTGGTTGGCTGGTTGTATTGTTGGTTGTTTGATTGGCTGATTAGTTTGTTTTAGTTGTTTGATTGGGTGGCTGGTTGGTTAGATGCTTGGTACGTTTTAGTTAGATGGTTGTTTGGTGGGATTCTTGATAAATGTTGTTTTATTTATTTTTATTTATTGATTTGCTGATTTATTTAATGACTGTTAAAATGATTGTTTTATCTATGGATTGATTAATTAACTGGTTGATTGATTGATTTGAGGCTTGATTGAGATAGTTGTTATGGATGATGAATGAACTGGTTAATTGATTGATTTGACGATTGATTGAAATAGTTGTTATGGATGATGAATGAACTGGTGAATTGATTGATTTGAGGATCGATGGAGATAGTTTTGATAGATTGATGAATGAACTGGTTAAAGGATTGATTAAGTGGTCATTTGGATGTTAGTTAGGTAAAATGATATATATTGATTGATTAAAATTGGTAAAATTGAGGAAATAGTTGTTTAAATAATTGTTTGTGTTGAACCGAATGATGAATTGATCTAAAATTGATTAATATTTGTGCTAGATCAATATTCGATTAATTAATTCTAAATTTTATGTTTAGAATTACTGCAGCGTATAACCCCGACAACTGAAGAAATTAAACAATACAGAGATTATGTAAATAGTAAAAAGGATTTAGAGAAACTCACAGAAGAGGACAGGTAAATAATAGGAAGGAATAATAGGATTAGTGAAGAGAATAATATGATTATCAGGAAAACAATAGGAGTAGGATAAAGAATCATAGGATTAAGAAGAATAGATTAGAAAAAAATGATAGGATTAAGAAGGATGGAATAGGATCAGGAAAAAGAAATATAGAATTAGGAAAAAGATTTTTAGGATTAGGAAAAAGAATGATAGGATTGGTAAAAAGAATTATAGAATTAGGAAAAAGAATTATAGGATTAGGAAAAAGAATTAAGAAGAATTAGGAAGAAAAGAAAGAAAAGAAAGAAAAGGAATATGATTAAGAAGAAAAGGAATAATATTATGAGAAAAGGAATATGATTAAGAAGAAAAGGAATATGATTAAGAAGAAAAGGAATATGATTAAGAAGAAAAGGAATATGATTAAGAAGAAAAGTAACGAGAATGGGAAGAAAATGAAGAATATTAGGAAGAAAAGGAATAAGATTTGGAAGAAAAGGAAGAAGATAAGAAAGGAAAAGAATACGATTATCAAGAAAAGGAATTTGATTTGGAAATAGAGGAATATGATTAGGAAGAAAAGGAATAAGATAATGAAGAAAAGAAATAAGAAAAGAAGAAAAAAGGACTGAAAATATGTAGAAAAGGAATAAGATCAGGTAGAAAAGAAATAGAAAAGTGTAGAAAAAGAACTAAATTAGAAAGAGCTGGAATAGTATTATAGAATTAGGATGACCTGGAGTAAGGTTAGGATGACCTGGAGTAAGGTTAGGAAGACCTGGAATAAGAATAGGTAGGATGAACAGAAATTAGGATAGAACAAATTGATTTTCAGATGTCAAAACTTCCTTAAACTTAAAATATTTTTCAGGTTTATGGCCAAGCTTGCTAAAGTTGAACGTCTGGGTCCAAAACTCGAAATAATGTCGTTCATGTCAACCTTCTTCGAGCTCGCTCATGCAATCAAACCAAGGATCGAAGCTGTCTACCTAGGCTCAAAATCCACCAGAAACTCGAAGAAATTTCAGAAAATCCTCGAAATTATTCTCGCTTTTGGTAACTACATGAACTCTAGTAAAAAAGGGTCAGCTTACGGGTTCAAGCTACAGTCCCTTGACAGCTTGTATATAACCAAATCCAGTGACAAGAAGTCAACAATAGTCAACTACATTGTGGAGGTGGTCAATGAGAAGTACAAGGAACTCAAGGGGTTTGAAACCGAGCTAAAATATATTGACAAGGTAAAAAGAAATTGAACTGAAACGAATCCTTCTATTCAGTCAAAGAGAAACAATTTTTCTTTAATAATTTTTAATAGTATTTGTTTATAAAGGAAACTTGTAATAATTTTGATCGATTCCTACTCTATTTAATTATTAGGCCTAACAATTAATAATGATGGTGCATTATACAGAAATATAGTTTTCAAAATTTATTCTTTCAGTTCTAAAAAACGAGTAATGCTTAAATTTAAGCCGCGGCTCAAATATGATTGGTTTCACTTAAAATTGAATTATATTTTCAAGACTTAGCCGGGGCTCAATTTAAGCCGGTTTTTGGGGTATTTGAGACGCGACTTACATTCATTAAATTCGGACATTGGATGCTTTAAAATTGAAAATGAAACTAAGAACATTTAAGGCTGTTCATTTAAATAAGAAAATAAATGGGACAATCATTAAGTAAATTGACGGGAGGAAATTATGATTTTATAAAAAAAATTATTCCAGGCTGCTCAGTTCTCACTGGAGAACATACTGACGGACGTCCAGGAGTTGGAGAAGGGGATGAACTTGACCTTAAAGGAGCTGGCAGCCAGGCAGGCCAACACCTCAACCTCCTCCAAGCAGCAGCAGAACCTTGTCCTCAAGGACTTCGCTGACAACGCAAAGGAGTTACTGACAAAACTATCAGCTGACGCGAGCAGCGCAAAGGCCGCGTTTACGGATTGTTTAGAGCACTACGGGGAGAGCAATAAATCAATGGATTCCAACGCATTCTTTGCAATTCTTCTCCGGTTCATCAACGGGTGGAAAAACGCGGAGATGGAGAATGAGAAGAAGAAGAAGTTGGAGAAGGCGAGACAGTTGGCCGCGGTGCAGAACAACAACGATATGGCGAGCGTTGTTACGAAGAATAATTTTAATAACAAGAAGCAGGCAATGTTGATCTCAGACGAGATTAAGTCGAGAAACCGGAAGCAAATGATTAAACCGGAAGAAGTGAAGGTTAGAAAATTAACAAAAAAAAACTCATACCGAACTAGATAATAATGATGTTTCTTTCTTGGTCTTAAATTTTTGCCCAAGTTTTTTTAAAGTTTTTTTACTACAATCAGTTTATGAATTATACTCAATTTTGATTTATAATCTTTTTCCCCCCATCGCACTTGATAAATATTTTGTTTTATACAATTATAATATATAATTTTATTATTATATATATATTAAACAGGGGATGATTGTCGGCTTCGTTTTCTGATTTTGAATGTTGTTTTGGATTTTAAAGTTTACGACAATTATTATCAAAGGAAGGAACTAAGACGACACTCATTTTGCGTAAAGCTAATTCATAATCTTTAATTTAGGACGGAACCCTGGAACAGATAATCATGGATATAAAAGCTGTTCCCTACAGGACCAATGATGCCATGCGTCGTTCCGTTAGAAGGTATTTATTTTCGTTATTTAAAAAAAAATCCCCAAAATCTTGGTAACATCCATTAGAAGAGAAAAGTAAGAAAAATCTTTGTCAATTTAAGTAAAGAGAATAACAATAGAAAATTAGCAGTATTTACACTATTTTTCGCATCAAATAAAACTTTTTACTATTTTAAAATTTTCTGAATGATTAGAAAGCGATCTTCTGTTTACAATATGGCGGATTCTGATCGACGATCTAGAACATATTTCGAGGATTTAGACGCGGTATTTTGCTTCAACTCCTGCGCACACTTTTTAAAAATAGTTTCTTTAATTGAACTGTTTCATCAACAAAGAACCATTATTTTTAACCTTTAAACAACAGCACAAAACTGGGGGTTCTTTCATATATTATCCCATTTTCTGCCATTTTGTGGCGATGTCAAGAAAACTGCGGCCCGTAATTTATAAGAAAAAAAAACGGTAAACATGACTTGGATAAAGATGCAAATTTACCGTTGTGAATTGTTGATGGAACTTTTGAAATTAATTAATATTGCTTGCCTAGATATATGCTTTTCTTTGTTTAAAGAGCCTGAAATTTAAAAGTGTCGTTGAACGAGACTCAATTGAGTTTCCCTATAGGGGTCTGTACTAGGGTTTCCTGCAAAAAGGGTAAATCGTTTCGCCAAAAATTTTGCATCTTGCAAATGTGAAAATTTCGCGAGAAAACGCAAAAATTTCGCAGTTTTTTCGCGAAAGTTTTTGTTCGCTGGAAAAGCTAGTCTGTACTCAGTACAACACATTTTTTTAGATTAACCATTAAGAAGTATAAAACAAAGAGAGAATATAAAATTAACCCTATAGAATAATATTTTAAAAATATATTGATAATTGATATCTACAAAATTGTGTACTCTTAATTCGTGAAACTGGGTTTCATAACAATATGTCATATATGTCTTAAGTTTTGGGCTCCGCAGTCTATAATTTGTACACAGTACTTTAATACATATAATGTACATTGTACACTGTACAGTGAACACTGTTAAACGCAGTATCAGGGATATTCAAAATATATTTATTTTAGTTCATGAAATTGATCGATTTAAACTTAGAAATCGGGGAATTTTTCCGAAAACAGGAGAATTCATTATTCATTATGCTTTATTTGATGAAGGTTGATCTTGTTTCGTAATCATAGTATCCTAGTGCTTTTTCGGAATTTAAACGGATTAAGTAAAATATTAAATGTTTTTGTTTGTTTAGGAACACTGATCTAAATCGTCTGATGTCCCGGCCTTTTGATGAAGATTTGTGACGAACTTGGAGATCCAGGGCCCCAACAAAATAAGAACTTAGAAATTCAGGGCCCCATCAAAAACAACCTGAAAATTCAAGGTCCCAACAAAAAAGAACAACAAATTAAAACTAAAATGTAAAAATCCAGAGCCCCAATAAAATAAAAACCTGGAGGCCCAGAGCCCCACAACAACAAACAAAGCAAGTAGTAGAGCCCAAATAAAATTAGACAGCTAAAATTTGTTGACCTAAAATGTAGATATATAATATAATAACTATTGGAATACTAATAAAGAGTCTTTGGGTGTAATTTTTAAGTGACCCTATTTTAGATATCGGCCAGTCGATTCACATTGGTACCCTCCTATTTTAGAAAGCGGCATGCCGATTCTCATTGGTACCCTCCTATTTTAGAAAACGGCATGCCGATTCTCATTAGTACCCTCCTATTTTAGAAAACGGCATGCCGATTCACATCGATACCCTTAAGATAGAAAGCTTTATCAATCATGGTTTCACTACTACTTCGATGCTAAAGGAAAAATATGTAGAAATAAATATTGAATAAATCTTTTAGCCAAGAAAAACCAGGACATTTTCAACATCAATTATCTAATTTTGTTTTTCAATGGTACCATTGTAAATCGCGCATGACCGTCTTATTGAAGAATTGCTTGAAATTACAACCACAGTCCATTTAAGCGAGAAGCACTTTATTCCAGCTACTTTAGTTAACATTTTTCAAACAACATTGGCGTGTTTTACAATTATCAGCTAAATGCCTCAAAATTCCCCGATATTTAAACATTTTACATGTTTTGTATTGTTTTTACACAACCAGGTTTTTGCTTCAAACTTGCTTTCATTTGGTTAGAGAGACAATTATTTAGAAAAAAAAGATTTTGGATGTTAAAAAAGTTTTCTTTCTCTAATAACTAAAATACATGCTTTAAATCGCCCAGTCTTGCATTTAAAATGTTTTAAGCGTCTCTTTAATATTAATATAAAAACTATTTGAATCTATTTTGATGAAAAGATGTTCCACAAATTTACACATGACTGTATTGTATATTATAGTTGAAAATCAAACCTAAAAATGTTCATTTTATACTGAATAAAATTATTATTTTTCAAACTGATTGAATTTATTTTTGACCTAAGTGTCAAGATTAATTGTGGCTCCTACTGAGTTAGAATGACGTTAATTGAAAACAAAATCATAGAAATTCTCATAGACTGGACATTCATAGATTCTCATAGACAGGACATTCATAGGCCATCTAACATTTAACGGGAAAAGAAATTTAAGAAAAGGGCATTTCAATGATAGAAACTTTGTCATGAACAGGTAATTATATTGACGAAAAAAATTGTCCTAGATAGTTTTATAGACGGAGAAAATTTGCCATTAATAGGTAATTTCATAGACAGAGTATTAATTTTTGCCTGAATTGTATTTATATATACATACAGATACACAAACTTCAAACTATTATGTAAGTTCTGTATTTTATCTTCTTTTTTCTTTTTGAACAGTAAATTATCATGGTTCTAGCATGGGAACCCAGCTTTGGCTAAAGCTTTCTCTAGAAAATCTGTAAAAGAATAATGTTTTATGTTTTGAATTATATTATTAAATATACACGGATATACAAACTAACTATTATGTAAGAGCTGTTTTTTTCTCTTTTTTCTTCTTTTTACTTCTTGAACAGTAAATTATTATAGCTCTAGCTTGGGAACCCAGCTTTGCCTCGAGTTTTCTCTAGAAAACTCAACTCACTCAACTAAGAATTTTTAAACCAAGTTAAGAACATTCCCGTGGTTCTTCCAAGTTCCACAATCAAAATTTGAGGCCAATCGGTCAAGTAATGATATGATATACAAACAAACAAATAGAGATTACTACTTTATATATAAAGAAGATGTTTCACAGAAAAAACCAAAGATTTTCTACTGATTAATGAACTTTTTTAGCTACCCTGTGATAATAAGAGCAATTTATATTTACCCTTGGACCTTGGCTTGTCTGTTTGTATTCAATAATGTAAAAATGACTAAACCGATCAAACACATTTTTTTTGTGATCACTCTCATGGCTTCAGGGACAGTTTATGCCTGGAACTAAATGTCGACTATTAAGATTTTGAAAATCCATCATTATTAGTGATAGAAAATCAGCATCTAAAAGGTAAAATTGTTGCTAAATAAGAAGCACGAAACGCAATTATTGTTCTTAAATAGTAAATACTTATTATTTTCCTTTACTTTTCTCCTAGATTTATAAACTTGGGTTATTACTTTGCAAACTATATTCAATGCATGAAGAAAAAAGTAAATCGTTAGATCGTGGCATTTGAAGATTTATGCAGCATCAGTATTGTAACCCTGCATATAGTTGGTCCGAGGAACAGTACAAACTCAATTTTACTCTTAGTGTAGCTGTATCTAGAGTTGTTCATTGTTTTTGAAAACGATCGTTTTTTGTTTCGTTTTTCAATCGTTTTTAAAAACGACCCACTCGTTATGAACTGTTAGAAAACGATTAACGATCTTTTTGAAAACGATATCGAAACGAAACGATCGTTTAAAAAAAAATGAAAACGTTAACAGCCTTAGATCGTGATTATTTTTATTTACATTTTATTATAGGGGATTAAAGCACTCAAACTTTCCAGAGCTGGGAACTTCAGAATGGATAAACTTTAATTCTGACTTCTTGATCCGAATATCCACTGTGGAAACTTTTCATTTTTGTCCTAATCCACTCTTTTTCCCTCTCCTTGGATATCTGTTAATTGTTTTCTCCAATGAGAATATTTCTGTTCTCTCATTGGTTGTCCGCTTTTCTCTGATTGGCTGCTACAGTTTCTCAGATGATTACAGTTTTTCATGATTTTCATACACTTTTAAGATAATCTTGCAAGATTATGTTAATCTTGAGATAATCAAAAAGAGAGGATCAAGCATTAATCCTGATATCCACCATTCTGAAGTTTTCAGCTCTGTATACACTTTATACAGTACAGTCGTCTTTGAAGTCTCATCTTTTGTGGGTAACCCTGTATTTAGAAATCTACAATATAAGGAGGGCATATAAAACTGTTTGCATTCTATTGTGTAAGGTTGGGTTGGGGGAGGGGGGGGGGTGAAAGTCGCATTGGCTTAATGGTGAAAAATGCTCACGTTTTCCTTTTGTCAACGAGTTAAAAAATGGCAATAAGTTGCAGTTCGTGAATATTATAAACAGCTTGCATAGGAACCTAGCTCTGCGTGGAAACTTAGTTTTCTGATCGACCTTCTTCGTTTATATCTTTTTAGACAAGTTATGAACACTCCTGTGGTTCTACCGAGTTCCCCAATACAACTTTTAAGATGTTAGGTACTTTTCCAAAGGATTTTTCCCAAGTGACCAACTTCCCAAATGTGTAATTTCCCAAGCAGCAATTTCCCAATTCTGTCCTAGCCGCAGCGTTCGGCCGCCAGCATGTTTTAGCCTCAGCGATCATCCCTCTAGCCCATCCTGACCTCTGCGCTCGGCCTCCATTGCAGCCTACGGTGCCTCAGATAGCTTATCCCAACCTTTGGGAAGATGCCGTTTGGGAAATTGCACACTTGGGAAGTTTACCACTTGGGATATTGTCACTAGGGAAGTTTGCCACTTGGGAAGTTTGCCACTTGGGAAGTTTGCCACTCGGGAAGTTTGCCACTTGGGAAGTCGCTATTGGGAAAATGCCTTTGGAAAAGTACCTAAAACCAAATTTAACTTTATCGGCCAAGACATTCATGAGTTTTGATTGAATGATCAAACATAAAAACAAACAAACAAAAAAACACCCAGACAAATAAAGATTTAACTAACTTTAAAACGGCTAGGACATTTTTTCAACTTTGGAAATTCATAAACCTTTCCTGGGGTCATGTGAGGTCCCACTCCCAAACAAAGTTTTGGCCCGATCGGTTTCGCTGTTTCGGTGTTTATAGGACACAAATGGACAGACATCCAGAAAAGCAATTAGTATATTATGTATTTGATGTGATTTTCACAAAAAGCTGACAATTTTGCACAAGACGATGCTAATCTAACTTTTTTTCGACTCACTCTCTTAATAAAGATATACAATATTATTTAGTTTGTTTATGATTGTATACAATATTATTTAGATTGTTTATGATAGTATACAATATTATTTAGTTTGTTTATGATTGTATACAATATTATTTAGTTTGTTTATGATGGTATACAATATTATTTAGTTTGTTTATGATTGTATACAATCATAAACAAACATCCCTAATATTAATAGAATACATATAAAGTAAATTTTGAAGGCAAATTATTTAAACATCAGAAACGCGTATTTACGGGGTGCTGAGTATCACTCCTGATAAACGTTCCTAGAAGGTCTTCTATAGAGAAAAAATTAATTAAATCCTATATGAAGAGGAGGGGAGTGGGGTTGAAAAACATCCCCTCCTCCCCGGCCTCCCCCTCCCCCGTCCGGAAGAGCCGGGAGTTTGGTCAATGGTTTATATAAACTTATAAGGAGTGTAGAATCGACCAAACAGGATATATACTGTAAAACCACCCAACCGTTACAAAATCAATTCTTTCCGCCAGGTTTTAAACATATGCTTTAAAGTCATCGTAACTTGTCAACCGATCTACTGTCTACTATAGGCAATTCCAGACCTGAACGTTGTTTTTGTAGTATAAGATGGGACAGGTCGGATTGAGACGTTGGTTGATTGATTAAGGTTAGGTTGATATAGATTTCATGCATTACAATTAAAAATTCTATTAGAATTATATCATTCAATAATACGAACAGATTACATAGGTAAGAAATTCAAGCAGAGGCGCATCAGAGGTGTTTAGTATGGGGGGGGGGTGTATTATACATTGTGCATTGTCCACATTTTTAGAATGAAATCCTAGAATATTGGATCTTTTCCTAGGCAAACTCATGTAAATTTCGTCTTTTCCTTTATTTTGTGCGGACATTTTTTTCTTTTTCAATCGAAGGGGGGGATTATATAGACTACCCCCCCCCCTTAGGTTGCGCCTCTGAATTTATAAGGTTATTTTTGTTGCAGGTCGGTTAACCTATAACAAAACTTTAAACATCAAGTCAGGCTCAGATACATTTGCCATAAATACTTTAGCCATAAATACTTCAGCCATAATTACCTTTGCCATAATATGTTTGCCATAAGTAACAGTTGTCATAAGTTAAACTTGCCATAATGGTTATACTTGCCACATTTAAAATTAAATTTAGTTAGAATTAACAAACATATCTTTGTCATTTTAAACTGAAAATACTTGATCTAACAATAACAGAATTCAAAATATTTAATTTCTACACCATCAGGTTGCAGAGATATAAGGATTAAAAAGTTAGAGATTGTGGAAAAGACTCAATTCCTTTGAATTAGATATTCATGTTTCCGTTTTTGAAAACTGTTTATTTTCATTTGTGGTTTCTCTGCAAACGTGACTTCTGAAGTTCTTACGCAAGTTTCTAGCTTCAGAAACAATGTAGAAATCAGCAGAATTAAACACTTTTCAAGATTGAAAAACGACGTTATCTTTTCCATTATTGATCAGATTAAGGTTTAAGGCTAATATTTGATTGTAGAGTGATTTGAAATTATGACTATACAGCCCTTTAAATAAGATATTTTTGACAACATTTAAAATAAAACATTAGAATGTAAATTAGTCGAATTAAAGAAATAAAAATACACAATAATTCCTTTCCTTTTCCTTTAATTTCTATTTTTTATATTTTTCTAGAATGGGGGGAAATATTCCCACAACCTTTATTTTTGGAGGTTCTTGAAAATTTTCTCCTTAAACACTTCATTTTGTGTATTTTTGTTACATTTCATAAATATATAATTACTTACTTACTTAATATTATAAATCATATAGTTTTTGTCTCAGAGTCTTTTATTTTGTGGAATACTATACCTTTAAAATACAAATCTATTATTATAATCTCAAACCTATAACATATATCAAAATGTGTTGTAATTTTCTTTTTTATGTCATTTTTCTTAACAGAGATATGCATCAAATTATGTTTTTTTTAACAAATTATTTTTAAAAAGTTATGAATATCAGTGAAATATTATACTTCACAAAATAATTGACACTGAAAGGGATCGTAATCGCAATGTCAAGTGACAGATGGAAATGTCCGATTTACAGTGATACTCTTAGAAGCTTTGGCAGTCAAGTAAGTATGAATTAGATATCCGTGTTCATAATTAAGTGAAATTGTGCATGAGTTCTACTTGAATGTCTAACTTCAAATGAATTATCTAGGAATTACCAGAATTAAATACTTTTAACCTAAAAAAAAACAATATATTTAACATGATAATTTTTGCAAGCAGATACATTTTTCAGTTGAAGGGTATTAGAAATCATGCTACAGGAGCTATGCTGCAGTTACTTTCATAAGTAAATGTTTTATTTCAAATATCAGTACAATACAATTTCTCGTGTAATTACGGTAAAGCGCGTTGTGCGCGCTTCAAGCTATTTCCTGTCTAGGGAGTCTAGGCGCACGCATGCGAGCGTCAGAAGGATATATGTCATGCCTGGCTTGTCTCGAAGAACAAATAGTATTGCGTGCATTTTTATTTTATATAATAGCAGACGACATAATTTTCTTATTTGAGGTCTAAAAAATTCCTCTAAATGATTCATCTCTTTATATATAAGTATCTATGCTGCAATTATGACTCTGTTTCATGACGATTTTTCGGATCTCCAAAAATTAATGATTTATTTTTGAAACACGCAAACTTTCTTCAACCGGTGAGTGACTCACAATAGAGGAAAGTAAAGTCTCGCTGCCTGCACTTTGATTGGTCAATAATTTTAGGGTCGTACAGTTTTTTCTATTTACAAATTGACAAAATTATGTATATTTTTGAATTTTTATAATATTTTATACTTTTTATGCCTGCAAAGTTGAATTCTAGATAATTTCTAAAATTTCCAAGAAGAGTTACAAATATTTTATTTCTGTAGGACCCTACGCTCGCTCGCTGAATTCTCATTGGTTAAAAGGAAAGGGAGCGGTGGTGTTGTGAATGTGAACCCGCCATTCCAACGGCTGCTAATTTTCGTTATTCTCGAGTTACCCGGCGACTTAATCACTCGGCTGCTCTAGATCATTTTTTATACATCATGGTAAGACTTTTTTATTGTAATATATTTGTTTTTATAAAAGTAAAAATCTTATTTTGTCAACTTGATAATAAAAGTCCGCTTAAATATTTAAGACGATTCGTTTATGAAATATCAATAATTTATTTTATTGTTTAGAGAGAGTGCATTTCCGTTCACGTTGGACAGGCAGGGTGTCAGATTGGTAACGCTTGTTGGGAGCTTTACTGCCTTGAACATGGTAAGGAGAACATTATGTTTCTCAACTTTTGAACAATATTATGACAATATTGAATCCCTGATATTTTTATTGGACCAGGATCGTGGGGGGGGGTCCAAAAATTGTTCTCTAGGACAGACCCCCCCCCACTCCTATTCATTTTGTGAATGATAATTTTTTTTCAGCCAAATGATTATTATATATTTTTTATTGGTTGGGTTAAGACAATTTCAATTCAATAATTCTGAATCTGACCCCCCCTCTCTTTGGTTCAATGTTGTTTAACATTGAAGTAAATAATTATTTCTTTATAATTATTTGCTTTGCAGAAGAACAATTTTTAAGTTGTCTCTCTTTAGGAATCCAACCTGATGGTCAGATGCCCTCTGACAAGACGATGGGAGGTGGAGATGATTCCTTCAACACCTTCTTTTCTGAGACTGGAGCCGGCAAACACGTCCCCCGAGCTGTATTCGTAGACCTTGAACCTACTGTAATTGACGAGGTCAGAACCGGAGTATACCGTCAACTCTTCCACCCTGAACAACTGGTGACTGGTAAGGAGGACGCTGCCAACAACTATGCCCGCGGTCACTACACCATTGGAAAGGAGATTGTTGACTTGGTTCTTGACAGGATTAGGAAGCTTGCTGACCAGTGCACCGGATTACAGGGGTTCCTCATCTTCCATTCCTTCGGTGGAGGAACCGGATCTGGATTCACTTCTCTTCTCATGGAACGACTCTCTGTCGACTATGGAAAGAAGAGTAAGCTTGAGTTCGCTGTGTACCCGGCCCCTCAGGTTGCAACTGCTGTAGTAGAACCCTACAACTCTATACTGACAACCCACACCACACTCGAGCACTCTGACTGCGCCTTCATGGTTGACAACGAGGCCATCTACGATATCTGCCGACGAAACCTGGACATAGACCGACCAACCTATACAAACTTGAACCGTCTGATTGGACAGATCGTCTCTTCGATCACTGCCTCCCTCAGGTTCGACGGAGCCTTGAACGTCGACCTGACTGAGTTCCAAACCAACTTGGTTCCCTACCCCAGGATCCACTTCCCTCTGGTCACCTACGCCCCCGTCATCTCGGCTGAGAAGGCGTACCACGAGCAGTTGAGCGTGGCTGAGATCACTAACGCCTGCTTTGAGCCTGCCAATCAGATGGTGAAGTGCGACCCTCGCCACGGGAAGTACATGGCCTGCTGTATGCTGTACAGAGGTGATGTAGTTCCCAAGGATGTTAACGCCGCCATAGCTACGATCAAGACCAAGCGTACAATCCAGTTTGTTGACTGGTGCCCAACCGGGTTCAAGGTTGGTATAAACTACCAGCCTCCTACTGTTGTACCTGGAGGAGACCTTGCCAAGGTGCAGAGAGCGGTCTGCATGTTGTCCAACACCACCGCTATCGCTGAGGCCTGGGCCCGCCTGGATCACAAGTTTGATCTGATGTACGCCAAGAGAGCCTTTGTCCACTGGTATGTTGGAGAGGGCATGGAGGAGGGAGAGTTTAGCGAGGCCAGGGAGGATATGGCTGCCCTGGAGAAGGATTACGAGGAGGTCGGTATGGACAGCTTGGAGGCCGAGGGAGAGGGAGGAGAAGAATATTAAGACACTTTTTCATTTTAAATAGAACTTGGACTTTTATTTATTTAATTATTCGGCTTTTATCAATAAATATTTCAATATATATCTTATTGTTTTTTTTTATGTAATTAAAAAAAGTTGGTTGTGAGATTTATTTGTCAAGTGTTTACTGTGAGTGTGCACGTTGGTTGCTAAAAATATAAAATTCATAAAACGTAGATCTTAGTTTTGATAAAGTTTATTGTTTTATTTACAAATCGTTGCTATTTAGTTGTAACCTAAGACTTAAATAATATTTGTCATCAAAGTTTTTCACTTAACGAATTCTTTATTTAAAAGATTTTTCTGTTATGTTCTTAAAAATTTATCAAATTTCAGCAAAAATTTATTGAACGTTCCATTATATGGGGTAAATAGTCTAATACTTAAAAAATATGTAACATGAACTAAACTTCCTTTATCTTTTCAAAGCTAAGAAGAATTCTGTTAAAGTAAGCTCTTGAGTTTGTTACTAATCAAAATATAATAATATAATAATATATAATAATATAATAATAATGACTCGGAATTACTTGCAGGCAAAATGGTGGATCTGTCCGAAATCCAATATACCAAGAAAGAAAATCAACTGTATCACGAAGGAATTGAGTTTATGTCACAAACTTTAATTTTCTAATCCCTAAATCTTTACAAACTGATGACGTAAGCCTTTGAAATTTCAAACTATGAATCCTGTTAGACCGAATAATCTAAGTTTGAAATATCATAGGTTTACACTATCAGGTTGAAAAGTTTGTGACAAAAACTCAGTTCCTTTTAAATAAAATAAGTCCCGTGAACTTTGGTGACAGTTCTTGTAAATTAAAGAAAAAAAACTATAGCATATATGACTGAAAATCCCTGTGCTTAATATTATTTTTACTCAGGCAGCTTGTTGTTGAATTTTCGAATTTTCCATGAATTTATAATTTCGAATTAATTTAAAGATAATAAAATTTGAACTCAAGATAAAAAGTTAATGCAAATTAGAAAACTCTTTTTATCTCATAGAAACATTTCACAGAATGTCAATAAAATCATTCATTCAACTGGACGCGCGATGGCTTGTTTATGAAAGATTTTTTTTAAATGTTAAAAGGGGGCTAGGGATGTTAACGTTTTCATTTTTTTGATAAACGATCGTTTCGTTATGAAAACGACGACGAAAAATCAGAAACGAAATGATCGTTTTTTATAAAAGTTATTTTATTAAAAATGGTCGTTTTTAAAACGATCGTTTTTATAAAATTCGTCGTTTCTTTAACGATCGTTAACATAATTGTAAATAAGAATTTTTTTCAAAAAACTATCGTTTTTTTCAAAAACGATCTTTTTTCAAAAACACTCGTTTTTTTAAACAATCGTATAAAAAACGGTCGCAAATCGTTTTAACAAAAACGATCGTTTTCAAAAACGATGGCTATTCGTTTTCTAAAAGTTCAAAACGAGTGGGTCGTTTCTAAAACGATATTTATTTTCCGAAAACGAAACGATCTTTTTTGAAAACGAAACAAAAAACGATAGTTTAACGATCGTTTACAAAAACGATTAACAACCCTAAAGGGGGCACCACATTTCCCATTTAGACATTCTTAATTTTTTCACTATCTAATTAAGAACATACAAATTAATGCTATTGGCACAAAACTGCATTATTATTTTTTTTTCAGGTATTGAAACTAAAAAAATATTTAAAAATAAAAAATTTTCACCATTTATTTAAAAATTAACAAATGTTCACCATTGATTTCAAAATAAAAAATTTTCACACTTAATTTTTTCTTTTTAGAGAGGGGGGAGGGATTGAAATATATTAATCTTAAATTGAGAAAGTGATAATGATAATAATTTGAAATACTTAACAGATAACTTTACATTTGTTTATCTAAATTCACGTAATTTAATACACATTCAACTACACATATCAATTACACGGTGATTCAGAGATGTCTAATCTAGTTCGGTATTTAAGTTTAGAGCCTATGATGCGTTAATTGTAAACTTTACAGGGTGAGTCAAAAAAAAGTGTGATTAGCGACGCATGGTGTAAAATTTATATTTTTTTTTAAAATTAGGCTAGAACTAAAAGCTGCAAATTTTCTCATTACAATTTTGCGAATTTTCTTTGATTCTGTGATTTAAATTTTATAAAATTTTAGATTTTGATCGATAAAATTTACATAGAAATTTTTGCTTTTCTGAACTTTGGATTTTGAGAGAAAAAAAGGTTTGCGGATTTTTTCAAAAAATATTGAAAAAACATCATACAGAAGAGTTGCATAAAAAAGGTACAGTTTTGTACCAGGTGCCGCTAATCACACTTTATGACTCACCCTGTGTATTTTTATTTTGCACATTTTGTTTGAATGCGCGTTTTATTACAGTGAAAACAAGAAAAGTCTGAAATAGGAAGACGACTTATAACAATACTTAAGTGTATTTGATGTTGTTAGAAAGCAAATAAAACTTCTTTTACTCTTCGTCGGTTATGCAGTGATTACCAGAAAACTCCGGAAAAGGAAGTCGACTTTTAGACTCCAGTTATGACTTTAAATAATCCAATAAACATGAGGCACAGCAATTGTGAAGTGTAAACAGACCCATTTTATGTAATAAGTGATTTAATAACTCACTAGTTGAGGTATTCGCTTTGTAACAACATTGAATGCAATTTAGTATTGCTTTAATGTCGTTTTCATATTCCATAGTTTTCTGGTTATCACTGTAATAGGATACCTTTATTAGGCGACTTCTAAACTTTTGAGCAATCTCAAAATAAATGAATAACCCAAAAATAAAATTTTCAAAAAAAGGCCACTTCTTAAAAAATGGACAAAATATTAAGTTAAATGCCACCCAAAACTAAACTTTCAGTGTGTTCTTCAGTAATTTGCACTTTCAGTGTGTTCTGCTGTAATTTGCACTTTCAGTGTGTTCTTCAGTAATTTGCACTTTTAGTGTGTTCTGCTGTAATTTGCACTGTAGTAGGGTTTAGTGAAGGGTGGGAGGTTAAAATAGACATGACATATATTGTTTATTTTCTAGTTTATTTATTGAATTATATCAAAACAAGAAAATTTTAACTTTTCTAATCAGACTTTTTACTCGTGGATTTCTTGCTTCTTTTTAGATTTAGTATTTTCATAAGATTTTTAGACATACAATACTGGGGGTTCTCCGCATTCTCATTTCTCTCTACAATAATAAAAGAATTATTCTTTACACAAAATTTTGAAATCTATATATAAATTTGGCTTGTCTGTTTGTCTGTTTGTATCCAATAAACGTCAAAACGACTGAACCGATCGGGCCCAAATTTTTTGTGGGACATCACGTGACCACAGGGAAGGTTTATGAATGATAAAAATTAAAAAAATGTGCTTTAAAGGTTTTTAATTTTATAAAAAAATTTAAATTCTTGAAAATCCGCGATTTTTTTTTTAAATCTCCGCAAAACTTTTTTCTTCTTTGTTTTTAAATGTAAACAAAAAGAACATGTTCACAATTTAAATAGAAGATGGGCGCGAAGCACCCTAAAAGCCTAGAAAGAAGGGCGCGAAGCGCCTTGAATTTTTGGTATAATTAAAAGGTAAAAATGATCTCCAACATTTTAAAACTTAATTTTCTAAAAAATCATATATCTTCTAGAATTCAGCAATACAAAACCATAACAAAGTTTGC